>NC_067487.1:65802539-66012480 GCF_947179515.1 Apodemus sylvaticus
ATGCATTCTTTATAGCATACCCAAGGTTAAGTTCCCTAGACCCTGTGAGATATACATTGCTGAGATAAGTCCTTCAGGTAGTTGACAGTCACAGCAGGATTTACACATAGGTCACTGGATAACAACAGGTGAGAGAGAAGGAAGAAAGGCCATTTTTATTGCAAACAAAGATGGAGGGGAAAATGTTTAAAATGACAGGAGATGTTTGAAAGGAGTTGTGGAGTGCCGGCTCCTTTGCCCAAGTTATCAGCTGTGGTTGAGAGAAGCTCTGAGCGGCCATTATATCAAACCGGGAAGGTGAAGCCCGAATTACATGGTAGGACTGCAAGCTGTTTCACAGGCCAGAGCTGTGAGATACCTGCCAGGGAAGTCTGCACACAGAGAACGGAACCAGCCCAAGAGAGAGACGGCTTTTGCAGGCAGGAAAACTGGAGGGGCGGAGCCATCTAAGCCCTTGGACACTGGACACGGAGCTACAGGATTGGGAGTTTCCCCTCCTAAGTTTCAGTCTTGCTTTAGTCTGGTATTCCCACGGTGTGTCCCATGTATGCCCTGCGCCACTGTAAGTGGGAAGTATGTCATTTACAATTACGAGATTGCCTTGAGCCTCAAAAAGGCTTTGAATTTTTAAACAGTGTTGAGACCGAGAAACACCGTGACAGGGCTTTTTGAAATCGTACTAACTGTGTCTTGTATAGTGATATGGCCATGTGCCTACGTGAGTCAAGGAGAGGAATGTGACGGTTTGAGTGAGAGCGGGCTCCAAAGGCTTTAATATTTCAATGCTTGGTCCCCAGCTAGTAGATCTAGGAGACAGGGCCTTGTGAGAGCGTATGTCACTGGGGGTGGGTTAGAGGATTCAAAGGGCTCACACGATTGTCAGTGTGCTCTCTCTTCCTGTCTTCCGCTTGAGCATCCAGATGTGAGCTCTTAGCTTTTCCTGCCATCATGCCTCCCTACTCCATTACGGACTCTAGGCTGCTGGAACCAGTTAAGGACAATTAAGCTCTTTCTTTCATTAGGTGCCATAGTCATAGTGCTTGTCAAGCAGCTATTAGAGAGGCCAAAGTACCTGGTGTTGAGCGAGCTTTCCTTGACCACATAAACAAATGTCATCACCTAGATTGACAGACCAAGAAACAATTCCATCCGAGTCTGGGTTAGTGGACCAATGGGTTTAATCCCTTACAAGAACATGGGCAACTTGCAGGGAGCTATACCACCAAAGAAAATGCCTCCTCTCCCCAGCAACCACCAACTGCTTATATATCCTCCAGGGGATGCAGGGACACCTGTGTCTCCTACACTATCTTCTGAGCCCTCCCTCCATGACAGAACATTAGCAGGCCTGATCCTCTGTAAAGTAATCAGGCATATGAGAGTCCAACAGAGCAATGGACACGTCCTAATCAGAGACTACCTCTCCATAACAACGGGGCAGCCCTGAGGAATCCAGGGGAGGTGAACTGAGCCCTGCTCTAACAAAGCTGCAGAGTTTAGGACACTGAGGCAGGGCCTTGGTCTGAGGGCAGAAAGCATGTGACAAAAGCTTGTGGGTGCTTCCCCTGAGCTCTTCCTAGTCATAAGGCAGGGGGAAAGGGAAGCAGCCCAGAGATCCTTGGAGGTCACCCCCTAGACTGTCTTTCACCAACTCCAATTGAACTTGTGCTTGGCCACCTGATGTTTCCCTGTGGGCCACTCATGCTCTCTGCATTTCCACAAAAGCCTTTGCTTCTCTCTTTGTGTCATGTTTGGGGAGGCATCTATAAAGTTTTATTCTATCTATCTATCTATCTATCTATCTATCTATCCATCAATCTATCCATCTATCTACCCATCCATATATCTATCTATCATCTATCTACCTATTATCTGTCAATCAATCAATCAATCAATCTATCTATCTATCTATCTATCTATCTACCTACCTACCTATCCATCTAATCTATTTATCTATCTATCTATCCATCTATCTACCCATCCATACATCTATCTATCATCTATCTACCTATTATCTGTCAATCTATCTATCTATCTATCTATCTATCTATCTATCTATCTATCTATCTATCTATCCTATCTGTCTGCCACCCATCCATCCATCCATCCACCCACCTGTCCATCTATCTATCTATCTATCTATCTATCTATCTATCTCATCTGTCTGTCTGCTTGCCCACCCGCACATCCATATATATATATATATATATATATATATATATATATATATATATACACACACACACATATATATGTGTGTTGTGTGTGTATGAGTGTATATATGGATACATATATGTGTATATATATATATATATATACATATATATCGTCTGCCTGCCTGCCTATCTATCTATCTATCTATCTATCTAATCTATGAACCTTTTAGTCAGCAAAGCCTGTCTGTACAGACCTCACCTAGTGCAATGTCACAGACATTCAGGTCTAGAACATGATTTGAGGGCTCAGAGGATGACTCAGTGATTAAGTCCTGTTGCAGAGGACTTGAATTTGGTCCCCAGCACTCACGTTATGTGGCTCACAGCAGCCTGAAACTCTAGCTCTGAGGAGAACTAGCACCTTTAATCTCCACAGGCTCCTGAACTCGCATGCTCATATCTATAAACAGATACATGCATGCCCATGTTTATACTTTTTTGAATAAATATAAATAAATAATACATGTTTAGAATCTGATTAGGATCTTTCAAAAATACCTTCTGGGGCTGGAGAGATTAAGAGGTTAAGACTACTGACTGCTCTTCTGAATGTTCTGAGTTCAAATCCCAGCAACCACATGGTGATTCACAACCATCTATAATGAGATCTGACCCCTCTTCTGGTGTGTCTGAGAACAGCTACAGTGTTCTTACATATAACAATAAATAAATCTTTTAAAAAATACCATCTGTATCACTATTTAAAAATTTAGATAAATAAAATGGCACTTAAAATAAATACATTAATGTGCTCTGGTAATTCTAGATGAACTCTGAGGCTTCTTGGTTTGGTTCTTTGGTTTCTCTTCTTTTTAAAAACTATCTATCTATCTATCATCTATCTATCTATCTATCTATCTATCTATCTATCTATCTATCTATCTATCTATGAGTGCTTTGTCTTTATGTATTCTTTCCACCAGGAAGGAATCAAATCCCATTACAGTGTGGTTGCTAGGATTTGAACTCAGGGCCTCTGGAAGAGTGGCCAGTACTCTTAACCGCTGAGCCACCTTTCCACCCCAGGCCCCTTTTTAATGGATCTGGTTTGTTTGCCTGGTTCAGTTGTGGGGCTCACTTCATGTGTTTCCCGTTGGGGGGACATTACCTGTGTTATCTTAACTCATTAACTCAGCAGTCTTGGTGCTTACAGCCCGCAATGATTACTTTATTCAGAGTTGTTGATGATCATTTACATTATTGTATTCATTGGTTGTAATATTTTCTAGGAAGGTCTTTCCGACACAACACCAGTTTATTCCTCACTAACAGTTCATAAAGAGAGAAAACAGTCACCTTTTCCCAGTCATCAGAATGACTAGCTGCTCTACTAGCAGTCCCTAAAAGTAGTGGCTAACCCTCTTCTGTGAATCATATTTACACTATCTTTGTGAATTCACAGCTATTAATGTGGTTGATGAGTCTTGCTATACATGATAGTACTTATGTTTTAGTTCAAGCTGCTCAGTCTTTGGCTAATGGAAGCCTTTTTGGACTAGAGTTTCTACCTATTCTGATCTATGTTGAGCTTAGACTATTAACTTCTGTTCAATGGGAACTTCCCTAGGAATAAAGACTCACATAGTCCCTTAGTAGAAATTAAGTTATTTCAAACTGTCATCTGAAGAGCTAGAAGTGTTGGGTAGGCATGGAAACATTCCGTTGAGAGTAAGGGAGGGTCTAGGAATCAGGAGCTCCACTGTGACACTGTGTGGCCAGCTGTACCACGTGTGCCTGCTGCTGTGGCTGAACTGTTTTCCGTGGGCTGGCCCTGGTCCTTTATTTCCCATCCAGATGGAAGCAGTGTGCAGGCTGGTGAACCTCATCCAGCTCTGGTCCGTGGGAACCTGGGCATCTCTGGGGCATCTGATTGCTGCAAATGACAGCACAGGCATGCCAGAGCAGTAGCAGGTGGCGCCCTCTAGTGCAGGATTCAGGAGTGAGACCCTTTGCTCTGTTTTTGCAGGCTTAGGAGGTGGGGACTGCACAGGCACTGACAGCAGATGTGTTAAACAGTTCCTATATCTAAGGTGCGCTGGGCCCTGAAGACTTGAGACTTCTTGGGAGGTCCTCTAGCATCCAGGGCCTGTAGTTTCACTTCTTTGGTTCTTTGCCAGGAGATCAGCAGCTCAGTTCGCAAGAACCAGCTGTAGCAGCTGGATCCATAAACATCACAAACATCATTCATGAATCAGCAATGCAGGACTCGAAAACACCATTCATGAGTGAATCAGCAACGGTAGGTCGACCCAGAGAAACCTTAAGGCTCTGCCAATTGGCCTGAGTCCTTGGAGGTTGCAAGACACCACTAGAACACCCCCAGAAGTGTTTTGGTGCATTTCTGTCTATGAAGTTCCAATAAAGAATCACCAACAGGGCTGGTGAGATGGCTCAGCGGGTTAAGAGCACTGACTGCTCTTCCAAAGGTCCTGAGTTCAAATCCCAGCAACCACATGGTGGCTCACAACCATCCTAACAAAATCTGATGCCCTCTTCTGGAGTGTCTGAAGACAGCTACAGGGTACTTACATATAATAATAAATAAATCTTTAAAAAAAAAAAAGAATCACCAACAAAGAATGGTAAGGTGAACCAATACCATCTAGTGTTGTCAGCAAAGACCAGCGTCAACAAAGCCCAAGGACGACCAGCAAAGATGGCAATGTGTACCAATCCCACCCAGTGTTACCCACTGTCCATTGGGCTATATTTATATCCTTTCCAAACATCACGTGTTCTCTCAAACATCTGCTCTAGCAAAACATCACATGCCCCTTTTCTAGGCTGTCTCCAGAAAAGCACCACGTGTCTGTCCATAGCAAAACATCCTCCCATGTGTCTGCTTCAGCAAAACATCCTCCCACGTGTCTGCTTCAGCGAAAACATCCTCTCATAAAACAGTTTCCAGAAAAACATCACATGGCACAATGGAGTCTCCAAAGAAACCAGAAATTTCCACTTCATCTTCTGTAGACTTTCTGTTTGTCACTGCTGACTCTCTCCTGAAGGGAGGCGCCAAGAGCCTACAGAGCATGCCTCGATCTCGGGACAGCTTTGAGAGCCACGGAATTCTGAGCCTTTTGGTTCCACGTAACGAGTGAATCCCAGCATGATTTGCTTCGACGCAAGTGATGCTTTTCAATGTTCTTAGGGATTATTTGTATCTTACAGCATCCTTGTGAGTGCTTGGCCAAGGCCAAAGATGTTGTGCTAACCAGAAAGTGATGTCTCTGACTTGCGTTTCCTCTCTTTTCTGGCTGATTATAGTTTTCTGAGAATTTTAGAGAAAAGCATTACCGGTGTTTGTGATGAACCATAGCTTCCGAACCATAGTCTGATACGGTGTTGTCCCCGAATGCGTCTGTTATCTAGGCTAGTGACCCCATGGCACAGTAGCCTTTATGTGAGGTCACTAGGAAAAAAATTAATTTAAAACATGATAGACTGGGGCCAGGACTTTGTAGCCTATAGAGCAGTGGTTCTGAGCCCTTTGGCAACCCTCCATCTCCAAAACCATTTACATTATGATTCATGACAGTAGCAAGTTACAGCTAATGAAGTATCAACGAAATAATTTTATGATTGGGGGGGGGGGGTCCGTGTATTAAAGGGTAGTCGCAGCATTAGGAAGGTGAGAAGCACGGGTCTGGAGTATAGTCGCCCCAGTTAGAAAACCATGGCAATGACTTAGTCTGCTCGCCTCCTAGCATTCGTCCTTCTACCATGAATAAAGTTTCCTGGGACTGCAGTATGGAAGGTAGGGTGGAAAGGAATTTGTGGATCCCTGTTGAATTCTGGCTTACAACTTGAGTTCATAGGACCTCAAGACGGTGTGGCCTGGCTGTTAGGACCACTGGTCTGGCACAGCCGATCGATTCTATCATGTGGTATCTAACTTGGGCCGCCAGGCTTAGCAGCGGACACCTTTACCAGGCAAAACAGCATTTATCTTCCCTCTTTTGTGGGGTGCATTTCAGAACTGGACCCCTGTGAGCATTCTCTGGCTTCCCCCACATCTTTACCACTGATACTAAGTGCGGAAACCACGGGTGTTCCTTTGCTTGCTTCAACTAGCTTGCAGCTGAGTGGAACTGGCAGGCGACAAGATGTCACTGTGGTCACACAGTCAAAAATTTCCTCAGACCTAAAAGTATTTTTGTTTCTTTCCTACGTTTCTTAAAGGTAATACTGGATTTCTGAATTCAGAAAACAGACTTCAGCGTTGAGGGATGCAGATCCAGCTCCTAGAAACACGTATGCTTGAGAAGCCTGCCACCTGGTGGACAAGTGGAAAAGTAGCAATGCGGAGTACAAAGTTCTCCAAACTCTCCTTATTGAAAATCGAAGACAACGCCTCAACTGTCATCCCAGCTCTGGGGAGCAAAATGAATAAGTAAGGTTTTGTGAAATGATTTCCACGACAGTCTTATATCTTTCTAATATAGAAAGATTTTGTTAACTTAAAAATGTTGTGTGTGCTTCGCAGAAAAGATTAAAAGACATGGCTGAGAATGCTGGGTAATGCCAGAGACAGCACCAGCAGGGCACAGAGGTATTATCACCTGACAAAGAGAGACTGTGGAACACTCTTCCAAAAAAGAAACTTGAGGAGAAAGCCAAGAGGTGCTCGGAAAAAGGAGGCCAGGGAGCAGGGGCTCGCTCTCCCAGAACCAAGAGTCTTGGGGATGCTCAGCTGGAGAAGGGGCCAGAAGGAAAAAAAATGCTGTGTGTGTGGGGGGGGTGGGGGGTGTCTCTAGGCATCACTCAGTTGTTAGAGCATTTGCCTAGTATGCACGGAGCCCTGGGTTTGAGCCTCGGTACTGCGTAAACCTGCACGGCAGGGCATACCTACAATTTCGGTACTACAATGTAGTAGAGGCAGGAGGAGCAAAAGTTCAAAGACATTTTTGAATCCTTGGTTATGCAAGGTCTTGTGAGACCCAGGCTCAAAACAAAACAAAAAATGTTAAGGACATGAAGAGACTCCACAAAAGCAATACTAATGATAAATATAGCATACAGTGTTCTGCTGTGTGCAGAACTCTTGATCTCTGCTTTTCAAAACAGTCCCGCATAGAGACAGCTCATGGACACCTTTACCCTCACCAACTGCACAGCTGATAAGATGAGAGATAGTGGCCAAGTGCCTGGAGTGGATTAATTCTGGGAATTCTGAAACTGACTTGAAAGACGTGGGTGCAGGCTAGTGACTTGACGGGAGCTTGTTTGTGTCAGGAGACCTGGTGGAGCTTTGGTGAAGGGCAAAAAGAACATTCAAAATTTCATTAAAGCTGGAAACGTACAGCCTCAGAATGTGTAAAGCAAACACCTCTCCCACGTTTGACACATGTGATTCACTTGACATTAGTTTCTGTCCTACGAGCTAGACGCCTGGCACTGGGTCCACAGAGGTTCCATTGAAAGGACCGACAAAAGCTTTGCTGAGGTCGTTTGCAGTACATGATCGACATGTTGATTGTGTCTGGCATTGTGTTTGGCTGTGGAGAAACAATTACAGAATAGGTCTCTGCTCGTCACGACGTCTCTGTATGGAGTCAGACACTCACCGTTGATATGTGGGATAGCTTTAGAGAGTCGTGGAGAAAGAGACCTTTCCCATCTGGGAACATTAGAGTCACTTCTAGACATTTCACACAAGGAAAATGTGAATACTAATACTCCTCCATGTGAAGGGGAGTCGGGGAGAGAGACGATGGGATGAGAGGGGAGCACAGGAAAACCAGGCGGCCCTCTTGGTGCTGGAGACGGCTGCAGATCTACTCTCCCCAGAGCTGTTCTTAAATGATGTCTGTGTGAACCATTTATCTTTATTCAACCCTCTAGCTACCCCATCTCCAAGTCACACACGTGTGCCTTCTCACTAGAAGGGGAACCGGGAAAGGGTATTGGGGTGCATCTGCACAGTTCGTCTTTGTCTAAAGATGAGTTCTGAGTGATAGCTCTTTTTGTAAGAACGGGGAGAGCAAATGACAAAGTGTGGTATGATGTCCTGCGTGTGACACAGATGGTGAGAGACAGAGCCAAGTGCAGGCTCACGCTTTTGACTGCAACCACAATTAACTAACAAAAGCAACAGTAAGTAAGGCATGTCTAGGTTAAATAAATTTTAACTATGTGACCTGTGTAGGTTTATGCATATGTGTGCAGATGCCTACAGAGGCCCCAAGGGGGCAGTGGATTCTCTAGAGCTGGAGTTACAAGCAATTCTAAGCCACCCAGTGTGGGTGCTGGGAACTGAACTTTGACCCCTGTGGGAAGTCTTGACCGCTCTTGACCGCTGAGCTCTTTATCACTGTGAGTAAATGTAACAGTTCCACAAAACTTAACGCTTAAGGTGGGCATGGGCTGGGGATGCAGCTCATTTGGAAGAAGCTTGTTAAACGTATGACAGACCTTGAGTTCAGATCTCAGTACTGCATAAACCTGGAGTGGCAGAGCTGTAATCCCAGAACTCAAGAGGTAGAGGTGGGAGAGAATCAGAAAGCAGTGCAAAGTCGTCCTTGGCTACATCAGACCCTGACTCCAAACAGAGCAACAAAAAGGAAGAGCCCCGGGTGTGACATTTAAATACCCTTGTGGTGGTCTGAATATACTTGGCACAGGGGGAGAGGTACTTGTTGGAGGGAGTGTGCCACTGTAGGGTGGGCGTTGAAGCTCTGCCCGGTGAGGAAGAGTCAGTTTGCTCTTGGCTTCCTTCGGATGAAGATGTAGAACTTTCAGCACCATGCCTGCCTGGAGGCTGCCATGCTCCTGCCTTGATGATAATGGACTGAACCTCTGAACCTGTAAGCCAGCCCCAATTAAATGTTGTCCTTTACAAGGCTCACGTGCCCTGGTCATGGTGTCTTTTTACAGCAACAGAGACCCTAACTAAGACAACCCTCTTCCTAGGACAGAAGGACAGAGGATGTGCAGCTTTAGAGATCCTGGTGGAACACCTTAGCTGGGCTCTAGGTGTCTTGGTTTAATTTCAGTTTTCCTTAATGTCGTAGAAGTTTAATTCCCTGTAGATAATGACATGTCAGTAAGAAAACAGAAGCCAGTCTTAGCCTCTTTGACAGATGTGTTCCTATAGATGAGGAGACATTGCAGAAAGCCTTTCCCGGTACTTTGGTAAGGGGAAGGTCAGAGGCCAAGACAGCTTCTTAGGCCTGTCAGCATGCTGAACCGTATATAACCTGAGAGTCATTTCTTGAGCCGGAACCAGTTTACAGTGTGACTGCTATTTTAGTTATTCCGACTATGTGGCTTAAGACTCCTCCTTACACACACATCAAACCCCACCAAGTGTGAAGACCTCCCTGCTCTGATAACCAGCTCTGCTTGGGAGGGTGTTTTATTCAGTGTGGAGCCCAGAGTTTGAACAAAGGACTTCCCGTGGTCACTCACTGTAGGAAATGACACTGTTAAACTAAGAACACGCAAGACCATTGTTTTTTTACTAAGCTACCACACTAGGCTCCAACACATTTGGCCAAAAATTAAAATGGAGTTACCCATGCCAAAATTCCACACCACCGACTCAGAACTGAGAAGCTTCTCTGAATTTCCAAGGAGTGAGCAAATCTGAGGGATAAGAGCCAACTTGCCGAGGTAGGCCGGTTCTCACAGTCAGACAATGGTGTTACCCAGTTTTAATTTTATATCCTTTACTCCCGGTCAAAAAAATATGAGTCAGATGTAAGGACTCCCTGCCACTTCCTGTCAGATTGAGTAGGAAGTTCATGAGTTAGATCCAACGTAAGCAAGAGAGTCCCAGTCTCAAGACAAAGGCCAGGGCTGTATTTATTTTCTGTAGTTCTCTATGTCCGTCTAATTTTGCTCCATTGTGCATTCTTCAGCCCTTGTTTGTAAACCAGACCTCCTCCAATGTGCCATGAAAATTCACTCTGATGATGGTGATTCTAGAGTTTCAAAGAAACCTGTCCATTAGGTGAAACTAAATGACTCCTGTTTTGCACCTTGCGCATCCTTTGTTTCCACTCCTTATAGAGATAGATAGACAGACAGACAGACAGACAGACACACCCTCTGATGATCACTAAGAAGGCTGAGGCTGCCTCCTCATCCATCATCCTCTGGAAACACCCAGTGATCGAGGTCTTGATGCAGGACAAAGTGGGGGAAATTATGGACACATGGGAAAGAGAAGAAGTGCCCAACTCTAGAGACTGGTTCAATTCTCTTGCCAGCTATCCCTCAAGAATTTCAATACAATTAACAATACTTGCTGTTTGAAGGTTTCCAAAAACAGAGATGAAATTTCTTTTATTATATATATATAAAGATGCTAACTCAGCAATGAGCTGGCCTTGGGGCCTGAGTGTACACGACTTTGGGCGGTTCCTCAATCCTCTCCCAGATAGTCAAGGAAATCCTCAAAGCAAAAATACCAAGTTTTATTTAGTGACAGTGACCTAACTTTGATTTTTTTAAAAAAAAATTATTAATTGTTGGGGTGTATAGGTATATATGTGTGACATGTATATGCATTTGTGTGATGTGTATGTGTGTGATGTGTGTGTGATGTGTATATGTGTTATGATGTGTGTATGTGTGTGATGTGTATATATGTGTGATGTGTGTATGTGTAATGTGTGTGTGTGTGATGTATGTGTGTGACATGCGAAGATGTATGTATGTGTATGTATGATATGTGTGTGTGATGTGTGTGTGTGTGAGAGATGTGTGTATGTGTGTGGGTTTAAAGGGGTGAGGTTCCGAGTCCCACCCTGAGCTCTTGCGGCTGGGCGAGGCAGACTCTGGTAGTTGGACTGCATGCATCCCCACGGAACTGCCAGATGGGCATTGGGCCCTGCTCTGGAGGTGGGAAAGGGCAGTTCTTGGGGTTGCCCGGGAACCAGCAGGGCGGCGCTCGAGGGCAACAGGTTCACAATCTTAGACATGCTGAGAACAGAGCATGGGCCTGCGGGGCTGGGCTCTGGCCAGGGGCCAGAGGGAAAGGGGCAGGGAAGAACACCAGCTGGGTCCCACGGGGATGAGAGTGTCCTCGGCTGGGTCGGCAGTCGGCTTAGGGTGGTGGCAGCGCGGCTGGGAATGCTGCGAGGATTTCTAGCGGAGACTAGAGACTAGACGGGAGGCTCTTTAGGGGAAGCTCTGCCCTGCACTGTTGCTCCAGCACAGCAGGTCCAGATGGCAGTCCATGGTTTTAGCATTTATTGTAGAGAAGTACAGAGAGGGAGAAGGTAGAGAAGTGGGGCCATGGCCATGTGGAGAGACTGGGGGAGGGAGGGAAACAGAGAGGGGGGAGCTAGGTGACAAGATAAAGAACAAGAGAGTAAGAGAAGGGGGGGCAAAGAGCTCCTTTTATAAGGGCTGGGCCTACCCAGCTGTTGCCAGGTGACTGTGGGGGTGGAGTCCAAACAGAATATCAGGGGCTTGGGGCCTATGTGACTGATGGCCACAGGATTGTGGAGCTGAGGGCCTTGTGTCTGGGAGCACGGCCAATGGGTCCATCCCTTGTAGACTATCTACGGGGTCTCCGGTGGTTAAGCCTCACTCAACCAGAGCATAAACTGCCTTTCACAGTCCCACATATGTGTATGATGTGTGATGTGTATGTGTGTGATGTGTGTATGTGTGTGATGTTTGTGTGTGTGATGTGTATACATGTGTGATATATGTGTGATGTGTGTTTGTGTGTGATATATGTGTGTGATGTGTATACATGTGTGATGTGTATATGAGTATATATGATATGTTTATATGTGTGTGATGTATATATGTGTAATGTGTGTATATGTGTGTAATATATGTATGTGATATGTGTATGATATATGTGTATGTGTAAGTGTATGTGTATATGATGTGTGTATGATGTGTATATGTGTATAAGATGTGTGTATGTGTGTATGATGTATGTACATGTGTGATGTGTGTATGTGTATATGATGTGTGTATGTGTGTATGTATGTATGTATGTATGATGTATGTACATGTGTGTGATGTGTATGTGATATGTATATGCATTTGTGTGATCTGTATGTGTGTGATGTGTGTGATGTGTGTGATGTGTATATGTGTGATGTATGTATGATATATGTGTGTGTATGATATATATATTTGTGTTTGATGTGTATGTGTGTCATGTGTATATATGTGTGATGTGTGTGTGATGTGTGTATGACATGTATGTGCATTTGTGTGATAAGTATCTACATTTGTGTGATTTGTACATGTGATGTGTATGTGTGTGATGTGATGTGTGCATGTGTGGGATGATCATGTGTGTCATTGCATACATATGGAGGATAGAGGACAACTTTGTGGAGTCTGTTTTCTCCCTCCACGTTTACATGAATTCTGGGGACTGAATTCTACACTTGGCTAGGCTAGCCTGGCAGGAAAATGATGTTAGCCCACTGAGCCACGTTGCTGGCCCTCGAGTCTTGTTTTATTCATTGGAATCCTGTTCAGTGCAGCTCGAAACTGTCCTGTGATCTCATTTAAATTTCTTAATGACTTTCTGAAGATATTAACTTCAGACATTTCCCATACATTGTTTAGTTATTATAAAGACAGCAAAGTTCCAATCTCCTTTGAGAAGCCCAGTTCCATGCTCTTGATGTGTCCTAGTCTTTTCCCTGGGTGCCTGTAACCTTCTCTTCTTAGGAATGTTAAAGAGGTCTTTTGGAAATTGTTTTTTAATGTGGATGAGTGCCTGCAGAAGGTGCATTGGTTGTCCGGAATCTAGAGTTACAGATGGGTAGGAAGGAGGGGGTGCTGGGAGCCAAATTCTGGTCCCCTGTAAGACCAGCAAGTGCTCTTATCCACTAGTCATCTCTTCAACACTAACGACATCTTTTTTTCTTTTTCTGAGACAGTTTCTCTGTGTAGCCTGGCTGTCCTAATACTCACTCTATAGACCAGGCTGGCCTCAAACTTGGAGATCTGCCTGCCTCTGCCTCCCAGGTGCTGGGATTAAAAGTGTATGCCACCACAAAAGGTCAAAGGCATCTTTTCATGAGCTCCAACTCCACTTCATAGCGGGTTGTCCTAAAATCCTTTCCTGCTGCAACAGCAAGGATTCAGGTTTATCCCAGCGTGGATCCCTGAATGGAAAGGGAAGGAATTCCTCAGCCTGCTTGAGGGGCAACATGGCGCTGCCTCTGAACCTCCTGCAGCTTTGTTTCAGTGTTTGTCTTTTCTGTTCAATGTTGCCAAAGAAAATTTGGGTTAGTCAAGAGCTTTGTGAATTAATTTGTGAGTTAATTCCAGTTAGGTAGTTTCCTGTTATTCAAGAAACGCAGTTGAATTTCTTTCCTACCCAGCTGCCCATTCCCCCTACAGTGCTCTTGAGATCAGTCAAAGCTATTTCTGTAACAGACAGCCTTTGGGAAGTCTCGTGTTGACCATCAGAAGGTGAGATATCAATCTGACGGTGTCTGCTATGCACAGAGCAGGAAAGCAAGAGCCACGGTTCCCGGAGTGAGACTTGGCAGTGACGTCATGAAGCCTTGGTGACAGATGGGTACTCGGGGTTCACGGGATTCCACTGGTGCTTCTGCGCATTATGGTCTCCTTATGCAGATGCACTCTCAGTGATGTAGTTATTATTTTCTTAGGTATATATCCACCCAATGACTGTAGCCACACTTCAATTCTCACTGATCTTTTCCTGTATATTACCCCATCAGTATCCCCTCCCATAGCTCTCACAGGAGGAATCTTCCAGAAGTGAAGCTGTCGTATTTTCCTTGCCTGGAGATGGCTCAACTTTATTCTGTTGACTGTTGCACTAGCATTGGCCCCCAGGGCTCAGTAGGAAGGCTTTAGCCGACTGGTCCGAGTCTGTTCCCACTTCCCACCTAAAACAAGTGAGAACCTCCGACTACATGACCCCCCCCCCCCCTTTCTGGGGAATGTATATTGACCTTGTATATGCCTGTGGACCTCATATTTTAGTTCGCCATTTGTGTGGGTGCGATGCTGACCTTGTTGGATTTATCAAATGGGGGAGATCCTCATATTGGTGACTGCAATGATTTCTCCCAAACCTTCTTGAAACTTGTCAGACTTTCTCCTCCTTCCTTTCCTAACTCCCTTTGCCTCTCTCTCCCTCCCTCCCCCTCTCTCTTTCTCCCTCCCTCCCTCCCTCCCTCCCTCCTTCCCTCCCTCCCTCCCTCCCTTTTTCCTGCATGTACTTGATTGGTGTACGTGGAGATCAGAGTACAACATTGTGTGTTGGTCCTGGTTTTCTACCTTCTTTGAGATACTGTTTTTTCCAGTGTTTTGCCCCAAATTTGAGCTGAAAGGATTACAGCACAGAGAGGCTAAGGGTGTAGATGCGCTTGCTGCTTCCCCTCTGTCTGTTCCTGTTGCAGGAAATATGAAAAAGGAAGCCAGCACATTCCTGCACTTGTGCCTTTGCTCTGGTGGCCTGGCCAGCCATGCATTGGCAGGCAATGGCCAACCTGTTTTTATCTCGTGGAGATTCTCTAACTCAGAGTTCCAAAATCTCTCCACCCAGCTTGCTAAGTTCCCACTTGTGGGTTGCTACCATGCCAGCCTGTGCTTCAAATTCTCCACAGCCATTGCAGTACACATCTGGCAAACCCATGCTTTGACACCATACCTTTCTCTCTTGAACCCAGAAGAAACACTGCGTGAAGGAAAATGCAACACAAACTTAGTTCAGAAACAGTGGTAGCTCAATCTTTTGGTGCAACAACTATAACCTAATCTCGTAAGCCTTATTAAAACCCGATTCCTCCAGTGGCAGATTCTTGTGGATCCGCCATGATGCTAGGAAACTCAAGCAGCTACATCTTACCCTTCTGCTGTCCTGATTCCAAAAGGAACTCACTCTCTCCTGCTTCCTCTCTTCCTCCATCCAACCTAGAAGTCCTGCCTACTCACCCAGTGATTGGCTCCTTTATTCATTAGGGGATTGGTTCACAAGAACAGCAAGCCTAGAAATAGACAGACTTCCCTGGGTCTTTTAGTCTCCATTTCTGATGGCTTCTATGGAACATGCATTTTATTTAAATACATTTGTTTTTATCTGTTTCTAAAAGGCCAGATAGTATTTTCAGGCCAGTTAAGTCCTATTCAGTGGCCGGGTCCTATCTTCACAACCCCTTCCTTCCCTGCTTCCAACTCCTCGAGGTTTTAAAGATCCTGGGGAGCATGAGACAGGTCATAGAAACAAGTGGTGACACACAGTGTCACCTGTAGGCCCACTACTAGACCATTACTCAGGAAAGCCTCTCTCCCATTATCCAACCAGCAGAACCCTGAGGCTTTGGAGCACTTTCCAGGCTGATGCCCTTCTTGTGTGGTGAGACCAGGAGTCCAACACCTCAGTTGTACAGGGGGGATCCTACAGATGAAGTTTAGCCAGCACCAGACTCCGGGTTCAGTGATGAGCTGGTAGAGGACAGAGGGGAACAGACATCTGTTCTCTCTGTTGGTCTTAGGTGATAAGTTGAGAATTGTTGCTCCAGGGTCTAAAATGCGCCTGTTGTCCACCTTAGGCTATCTTGCTAATCAACAGAATGTACTGATGCAAGTAAGAGCTCAAGTCACAGCCTCTGCTGCAATGATTTCCTGGGCTCCTCACCACAGCCCTGTCTGTCACTCACTTCTTTGACTCCTCTCCTTGGGCCAGGACTTCTTCAGTTACAAGGTCACACACACATAAATCCCATGGTGTGGTGTGGGAAGAACGCTGAGCTAAATATACCAGTCTCTGAAACACTGGGCATATTTATCTCAATTAATTATAACTACTTTGTGAAAGGGGAGTCCCAAAGAATCATCTTTCTAATCCTCCATCAGGTTCATGTTCCTACTCACACGTCCAAATCCTTGGAGGAGCCCGCCTATTACTCAGTCGCACAAACTCCCTGGCGTCATCCTGTCCAGCACCACCCTAGTGAGTGCCACGCTGAGGCCTCGTCCTGGACTGCCCAATGGTTTCCTACTCCTTCTGGGACTCAAACCTGCCTAACTCCTTACCTCCTAACCACCTTGAGCTGTCATAAAATGTCATCTTCCCTGCTCTCTCAAACCCAGTTTACTCTATGTTGGTAACTATGAAATTATAAATATGTATACGGTTTCATGTTTCAAAGTTCCTCTTCCCCTGGCACTAGGGGTCTCCTTCAACTTCACCAGAGAAATGGAAAAAACCTCTCTACCCAGGAACAGACTTTCTGCATGTGAGACTGAGGCTCCAGTTGTTGGTTGGATCACCAAATCTGGTTTCACAAGCAATTATTAAAGAGCTCTTCAGAGTAGAATTCTATTCTTATTTAGCTTGTAAGTAATATAGTATAATATAAGTAACCTGAAGACAAAAGCAAGCAAGCAAGCAAGACTGGACCAGAAGAGTCTCCAAAAGGAAAGAGTAAACAATTCCAGATCCCTCGGATGCCGCGGAGGAAGACTAATGACGATGGTCTCTGTGATTTCTAGCCACCCACAGTGAGCAGACTGGCCAGCATCATCCCAGACCCATGACTAGCCTGAAAATCACAGAAACTGGTCAGTCGGGTCCTAGAGGGGTGGGTGAGGCAGGAACGGAGGCATTAATGGAGAATGTTTCAGAGACTGGCATTTGTACGGGCAGCTCTTAGCCCGCCCGGGCTTCACTCAGCCAGGGGAGAACGCTCTGAACTCCGTGAACTTGGGGTGGGGATGCCGTTCATACCCTGAACCTGATCGAGACCAGCCTTCACCAGCGTTGGGCAGCCTCCCCTGAGCCCTGTTCTCAGACAGGCCCCAGCTAGGCCAGACTTTAGCAAGAACCACAATTCCACTTAGAAGCCCCAAACCCTTCACACTTGATCACTCTCGGTGTCTGGTAAAGTTCTGTAGCTGTGCCTTGCTGCCTCACCACCCTGGCCTGCCTCAGCCAGCCCCGGCTCCTCCCCCTAGGCGTGGGGGAGGGCACACATCTCCACATTCCCTTGGTATTTTTTTCTTCTTCTGTATATGTGTATTTTTGAGGCAGGGTCTTACTATGTGGCCCTGGCTGGCCTGAAACTTGCTATGTAGTCCAGGCTGGCCTCGAACTCACAGAGATCAGGCTGTCTGTTTCCCAAGTGCTGGAATCAAAGGCATTTTGATCCCTACCTCTCCACCCTACCAACTCTGTGTAAATTGACATTTCCTCATAGACTAGTTATCCTGAGTAAATACCCCTTCTTATGTTAATAAAAGTCAGAATAATTATTTACATTAAAAACAACAACAGGCATGGCACTTCCTTCCAAAATAGTTCCTTTGCATTCCTAAGCCTCGAAAAATGAAGTGCCCTCTGTTTAGGGGCAGTAAAATTAGTATCTGGGAAAACATGAACGCGTTCAAAACAGCCTCAAGGCCCAGCAATCATTCCATTTACACAATAAAATCTACTTAAATGTGGAGTCTCAGTTAAATGTTAATATCTACTCACAACGCCACAGGATGGAGACACACTCTTCATATAATGGCCGCGCTCAACAGCACACTAGTCATCATAAATGTAATAAATTCACATTATATCACAACTGCCTCTTTTGAGAGCCTGAACAATCTCAGGGCAGGGACACCAGGCAGGAAACTAGGAAGGAGTTACTTATTTCCTGAGCTCAGGACTGTAATTCTGTTATTGCTTAAAGAACCGAGCTCAGACACAGAAGGTGGAATTCTGGGTAACATTTTGGCTAGTTATATATCCAGTATTATAAATATATTATTATACTTCTAGTGGGTTTGAGGCTAGCCTGGGCTACATGAGTGACATTCCAAAACAAACAAACAAACAAACAAGCCATTTATTCACATGACCTCATATCAAATCTTCATAAACTAAAGCTAGCTGGAAAGTCTGTATATTTCAATAGACAATGGGATTATGAAACATCAAGAAGGTAAAAGAAACAGTAGATCAATGCTTTCTTTGAATATTGTGTTTGTTTGCTTTGCTTTTCTGAGATTGAATCTCACATAGCAACTTGGTCTCTTAGCAAGTTGGTCTCCAACTTGCCATCTGAGGGTAATTCTGAACTCTGAACCCTCTTGCTTCTACCTCCTTGGTGTTGGGATTAGAGATGCATTGGACCAGATCTGGCTCCCCATTTTTATTTTTATCATAGTATTGGGAACTGAACTTAGTATCTTTGCAATCCTACCATTGAGATGCACCCCTGGCCAATTTTGAATGACTTTCCTTTCCTTTCTTATCTTCACAAATACTTTAAATTATTATAATGGAGTTTTCAGTATATATTGCTGCCCCTTAGGAAGAAAAGGAGAACGTGGGGAAAGGTGACTCCCCAGTGTCCAGGTAAAGGTATTCAGCAACCTACTTCCGGTGCAGTCATCAGATATCCCTCTCCACCCACATGGGCCAACCCAGAAACCAAAAACCCTCTTCCTTTCCTACTACAAGGTGACCTCTTGAAGATTACTCAGGTGCCCTTCTGTGTCTCTCAGTCTTTACGTTCCTCACTTCACTCAAGATGTCTGGAGCCTGAAATGCAGAGCCTGACCAGACTAAGCAAAGGTCTTACAATTGAGCTACATCTTCACTTTAACCTCAGAGACAGGTGTTTTACCGTAGTGACCAGGCAAGCCTTGAACTCCTAGGGCTGAGATTGTCCTGTCCATGCCCCCTGAGTAGTTCTGATGACAGGTGTGAGCCACCCCTTTCAACTTGGTAAAGTTTGAAACCCTTATAAAATTGTAACATGAGCATGTAAGTATTTTAGGTATGGATAACAATGGGGTCGTCTGGGCTTCGGTTACCTTTACTCTAATGTTGAATGTTATATACATCCATTCTTTCCTTACATTTCCAGGGAAAGAAAGTGGTAATGGCCAATTGACCAAAGTAATAGGGAACCATTAATCTCTTCTATGGAAATGTTATGGTTCCCCAGACGTCCTCATGTGACATCAAACAGTAAGCTTGGTGGGGAGAACTGGCTATCCACATGTCCCAATATAAATCACTACAGGTGACTATTCATTAAATTCCAAATTCATGACTCCCTAAGTGAAATGAGATATAAATCAGGCTGTGTTGGGTGGACAGCTTTCCTCTGTTGGGGGAATACAACAGTATCTAGGCTGTTTGGACTCCATCTGGTGAGACTCCCTGGCACCTGCCAAGGCTCTCAATTAGGTGGAGCACCTATTAGCTATTGCCATCTGTAGAACCCTCAAACCCCAGTGGATTCAAGCCAATGTCTCTTATCATCCAATTCTCTTAAGCCTGGGAGTGACATGGAGGCAGGTTGGCAGTAATGTCTCCTGTATCTTCAGGTGCTAGCTGGACATAGACAGATATCTCAGAAGGGACAGATCTACTCCTGTGTTACTCCCCTTTCTCTTGAGACCCACTGACACACCTGAAGCTACTCTGTTCACAGAGATGGCAGGATATTCAGGCAGCAGGCACTACTTCTCCAGCCTCTTGAGACCTGGCTTTGGGTCTGTTCTGGCACATCATCCATTCTATTGCTTCAAGGGGAGATTCTCCCTGTTTAGTGAGGGAAATCACAAATTCATGTGGCAAAGAAAGTGGATACAGGACAAAAATAAAAACAAATCAGAGCCATTCTGATAATCTCTAAGGTGTAATGGTTAATGGCAGGTGTCAGTTTCACTGGGCCACGGGATTCCCAGACATCTCCCAAAATATGAGTTTGGGAGTATGCGTGAGGTCACTTCCAAAACTGGTCAGCATTTGATGTAGTTACCTGAGTGAAGCTACTCCCCTAGGCACTCTAATGCCAGAGAGCATCAGCCAACACATTGAGGGCCTGGACAGGCCAAGGCTGGACTCTCACTCAGCCTGCCAGCTGCAGCAGGAGCACAGGTCTCCTGACTCTGCACTGTTGATTCTAAGGCAGTTGTTCTCAACTTGTGGGTCTGTGATCTTTTTGGAGGTCACATATCAGATATCCTGCATATCAGATATTTGCATTATGATTCATAGCATTAGCAAAATTACAGTTATGAAGTAGCAATGAAATAATTTTATGGTTGGGGTCACTACAGCATGTGGAACTGTATTAAAGGGTCACAGCATTAGGAAGGTTGAGAACCACTGTCTGTAGGGGTGGTTCTTAATGCTAAGGTCCCTATTCTCCAATTGGTTCTTGATCTGTCAGTAAAGACTGCTATGGGCCAATTGCTGGGTAGTAGGTACAAATGGGACTGCCAGGTCCCTGGAGGAAAGGGGAGATGCAAGGACTAAGAGAGAGAGTTTCTGCCATGCTTTGGAGAGAGAGAACTGAACAGCCATGTGACGTCTCTGAAGGAGCTGGGGCCTGTGGCCTCTGCTACAGGGGATGTTTGGCAGGGGTTAGATGGGACTAGCCACTGAAGTCTGGGGCAGGTGGGAGGAGCGGAGCTAAGAGTATTGATGAGGACGCACCTTTCCAGGTGGGAGATAGCAGCACCCAGCAGTTGTGCCAAAAAGGTAAGTTGAAAATGAACGTGTGTGTGTGTGTGTGTGTGTGTGTGTGTGTGTGTGTGTGTGTTTTATCCAAGGATTCAAGGGAATCTGGGAGGGAGCTGGTAGTGTGGCCAGATCCCGGAGCAAAGTGGGGTAGAGCGAAGCTGCATGCAGCAGCTGTCTAAGGCTTTCAGTCTCCAGTTGGATCCACTTCACATGCTTCGAGCCTTGGAGCCCTTGAGTACAGCGGTGGCTTCCCTGCATCTCCAGCTTGCCCACAGCACATCGTGGGATTTCTTGGCTTCCATAATGCCATGGGACCATTGCTTATATCTCATTCAACCGAATCTACACCTTGCTCCTTCCCTTCTCTTCTCTTCCTCCTTATCAGCCTCTGCCCCACCCCCACCCCACCCCCCCACCCCCATGTCTTTTTTCTTTTCTTTCTTTTTGTTGGTTCTGTTACTTTGGAGAATCCTGACTGAGGAAAGGAGATGATACAGATCAACAGATAATGATCAAGATAAGAAGACTCCGGAGTAGAGCCAGAAACAAACTGAGTTATGGAAAGCATACAATAATGAAGTCATAGGACTACATCTTCCTAATTTCTTGAGGTGGCCTCACTATGTAGCCGTCTCAAACTCTCCATCCTTTGCTTCTGCCTCCCAGGACTGAGACTGCAGGTGAGCACCACCCCAGCTCCCTGCTTTTTCCATTTGAGACATTGACTTCTTTAATAAGAAATTATTTTGCGTATATGCATGTGTACTTGTATGTGCATCCAGGCATACAGTACCCTTGAAGGTCAGGTGAGGGCATCCAATCCCTGGGACTGAAGTTACAGACTATTAGAAGGTTCTGTTACCGATAGTCGAAAGTGAAGTCAGGTTCTCTGCAAGAGCAGCAAATGCCCTTAATCACGGAGCCACCTCTCCATCCCCTGAATCATGGTTTTTAAATAATAAAAAACCTCAGTTAAATAAATAAGTCCAGAAGCCAGGCGTGGTGGCACACGCCTTTAATCCCAGCACTTGGGAGGCAGAGGCAAGTGAATTTCTGAGTTTGAAGCCAGCCTGGTCTACAGGGTGAGTTCCAGAACAGCTAAGGCTGCACAGAGAAACCCTGTCTCGGAAAAAAAAAAAAAAGGAAAAAAAGAGGAAGAGAAAGAAAAGGAGGAGGAGGAAGAAGAGGAGGAGGAGAAAGAGAAGGGGAAGGGGAAGGGGAAGAGGAAGACGGAGGAGGAGGAGAAGGAGAAGAAGAATCTGTCCCATGAGATCGGGGCCCTGTTCCTATACAGCTCTGCAGTCCTTAATTGCTGCCCACTGCCTAATTGCCATAGAACTGTGTGAGGTGCTGTCCCTAGAACTCACTTTTCACCCAGATGATTCTGCCATTTGAGGTCAAGTTCCAGAGTGTTCCTTTCCTTCTGAACATCTGGGCAGGTGTTCTGCACTTGATCTTAGCCAAAAGGCCGAGAAGTGATGGGCAGGTGTTCTGCAACCCACACATGATCATCAATAAAATCAAAGTGAAGTTCCGTTCTTGGTCATGTAGCAGACAGACTCTGCTCCAGGAATTATTTCTTCCTGTATCTAAGCTGGAGCCCCACCCACCACTTAGCTTTTATCTTTATTTACTGATGCCATCAAAAAGAGATTTGAAGACAGGTGGAGAGCTGTAAGACTGGAATGGGCCTGCTCCTGTGGGCATCCTGCTCCCGTGGGCATCCTGCTCCATCGTCAGGGACAGAATCCGAAGTCTTACATTCTTCCAGAAATAGGGGGGCTGATAAAATTCCCTCGACTGCCACCACAAGCTGTGAGCCAATCGAGGTGAGGGGGGCTCACTTCTCCAGTGCTCTTGCCTGGGGCCATGTGGTAGAGGTCCTGTCTGGGAAACTCTGGAGCTGGGGTTTCAGAACATAATCAGAATCTGAACAGGCCCACATGGGATGACACCAGTCGACCTCAGATTGAAGCACTGAGAGGCCTTGGGCTCTCTTTTTTGTCAGAAGGGGTACAGGAAAGATTGTAACTTTGCCAGAGGAGGACTTTCAGAAGTGCATGCACCATAAGAGGCAGCAACCACAAGAAAGCCATCTTCATGTGTGTGTGGAGTGTGTCAAAGTGGCCGGGAGGCTCCTTCCAATCCTTGAGAGTGGAAGGCTGTGAGCAGGAATGTGCCTGCTCCTGTGGTATGCTCCAAGACCTCCCCAGTCATGGTGTCTGACCGTATAGATATGGCCTGCTCCCCATCCACACTGCCTGTGAAACAGAACTCCAGGGAAGACTGTCATTAAGGCTCTGGATCACTCAGAATCTACAACAAAATAGCAAATCAGTTCCTTATTTTACATTCCTCCTTCCTATGCCAATTAATTGATGCATTTGTCTGAAATTTGCTGTTTCTATTTCTTTTGAATTTTTCCTTTTCTTTTTAATTTTTAAAAGACTTGTTTACTTATTTTATGAGTATGTGTGCTTTCTTAAGGGTGTGTCTGTGCACCATGTGCATGCAGTGCCCACAGAGGCCAGAAGAGAGTGTTGGATTCCCTGGAACTGGAGTTAGAGGTTGTGAGCCACACATCCTGGGTGCTGGGAACTGAACATAGGTCCTCTGAAAGAGCAGCAAGCACAAGCAGTCTTAACAGCTGAGGCGTGTGTGTGCGTGTGTGTGAGCGCGCGCGCGCGCGCGCGCGTGTGTGTGTGTGTGCGCGTGCATGTGTGTGTGCGCGTGCATGTGTGTGTGCGCCTGTGCGTGTGTGTGCACATGTGTGTGCACACGCGCGCACGTATGTGTGCATGCACGTGTGTGCATGTGCATGTGTGTGCATGTATGTGCATATGTGTGCATGTGTGTGTGCGCGTGCGCTTGCATGTGTGCATGTGTGTGAGTGTGTGTGTGTGCGTGCGTGCGTGTGTGTGCATGTGTGTGCATGTGTGTGTGTGTTTGTTCAGGTAAGCAAAGAAAGAGCCCTTGGAGGCCAGACGAGAGCATTGGATCCCCTGGAGCTAGAGTTGCAGGCAGTCATGTGGCACATGATAGGAATGCTGGGAACCAAACTCAGGTCCTCTGGAAGGAATAAACATTCTCAACTACTGAGCTCTCTCCAGCTCCCACCTCCCCCTTTGAATGCTATGTAATGGTGAGATTCTCTTTTTGGTGCACCTGCCTATGAAGTGAACAATGCACCGTGTTTGAGAGCCTGTGAGGCTGCTTTGGGGGCGTGTCAATGCAGAGACTTTAGGGAGCACGCACAGCCTTGCTGAAGGACGGACGTGTGCCACTGCAGACCAGGGTTGAGATGTCAAAAGCCCAGGCCATGCCAAGTTAGCTGTTTCTCTTCGACTCATGCTTGCAGCTCAGATGTAAGCTCTTGTTAGAGTTCCCGCACCATGCCTGCCTCCTGATGTCACCCTCCTCACCGGGATGGTTACGGACGTACCCTGTGAAATTGTAAACCCAATGAATGCTTTCTTCTATAATTTGCCTTGATCATGATATCACAGCAATAAAAAAGCAACTAAGACACTGGTAAAATAAATTTTAAAACAAAAAGGCAAGTCAGTGAAGGACTGAAGAAATGGATCAGCAGTTAAGAGTAAGTACTTCTCTCGGAGAAGACCTGGCTTCAGTTTCCTGCCTCCAGCCTTCCCAAGTACCTCCACTAATATGTACAAGCCCTCACAAGGACACATATGCACAACTGAAAGTGAAGCATTAAATAAAAAGATGTTTACTAGTAAAGTCAATGCCCAGATAGTCCTATTGCTTGAAGAATCATAAATTGACCTTGTAGCTTGTGACACAAATTTTATGATTTTCTTGGATAAAAACAGGAGTTAGGACGAGGTTTGTTACAAGTATATAAGGGATGAGATGAATAATGGTCTTTTATTTCTTTTCTGTGTGAAATGACAGGTATAAAGTATGAGTTTGCGGGATTGGTCTTACATAAATAAGCTTGCTTCCAAAGTGGTGTGTGTGTGTGTGTGCATGTGTGTATGTGCATGTGTGTGTGTATGTGTGTGTGTGTACAAGCTTTACTACTGAGCTAAACCCAAGCCTAACACTTTGTTTCTCACTGTTGTTGCTGCTATTCTTCAAGACATCATATTGCTATGTTGCCTAGGCCGGCCAAGGATTCAGGATCCTCCTGCCCCCAGCTTTTCTCTGTAGCTCTGGTGGCCAGGGACTTACTTGGCCTTAGGCTTGTCAATCCACCTGCCTCCATCTTCTGCGTACTTGGATTACAGGCATGCATCACCACATGTGACTCTGTACTTCTGAGTAAAAATTCTATTCTACCTTCGTAGCTGAACACTAGAAAAATTCTCAAAATGAAAATAAATGTCCCTCCAGTTTTAAAAAAGTTCCACTGTCTATATCCATTGTGCATGCTACTATGGTACATAAAGGCATCTCCAAACTTTTTTTTACATCAAGTATATTCTTTCCTTTATCTTGGCCTCATTTCTCCCCTTATTAATCTCTTCTCTTCCCCCCGACAGTCTTGTTGTTACTCTCATGTCATAAAATAATTATCTTTATATATTTATGTTATTAACAGATCAGATAATATCATAGATAATTTATTTTATGAATATTTATAAAACCTAGTAAGAGAAAATGTTGGTATTCTGTCTAAGCTCCACCCCACACCTACCTGGCAATAGCCAGGTATGCCCCGCCCCATAGATCTGGCCCACTATAAAAGGGGCTACTTGCCCCCCTCTCACTCTTTGCTCTCTCCCTTCTCCCACATGCTCTCAGCTCTCTGCCCCTTGGGCTCTCCTCCCCCTCTCCACGTGGTCATGGCCGGCCTCCACTCCACTCCACTTCTCTACTCTCTCTCTCTCTGCCTTTCTCTACCACTAACTCCCATCCTCTACTCTGAATAAACTCTATTCTATACCATACCTGTGTGTGTGTGGTCCCTCAGGGGGAAGAAGTACCTGGACATGGGCCTGCCTGGGTACCCCCTTCCCCACGCCGCCATGTCACACTCCCTTAACCTCCATCCTCTCTTTTTAAGCTCTTCATTTGGTGCTGTGAGTTCGGATGAGAAACACCATGGGTTTTGCTTAAGCCCTCTCATTGGTGCAGAAACCCGGGGACGAGAAACACCACGGGGTACACTTGCTTAAGCCCTCTCAGAAAACACATGATATTTGCTGTTCTGGAACTGGCTTAATTCCCTTAATATGATTATCCCCATATGTATCCATTTGCAAATGTAAACCAGTTCGCTACAAATAACTTAATTTTATTTTTATTTATTGTTTAAAAATACATTGCATATATATGCCATATTTTCCTTAATTCACAACATTGTTGTTAGTCTGGTTCTGTAGCTTAGCTATTGTAATTGGTACGCAAAGTCTCTCCGTGACATGTTTGTTGTGATCATAAAAAGAGAAAGGTTTAGAGAATATGGTTTACGGCAGTGTGGGGGAAGGGGTGCCCCAGTGGACCCATGATGAGGCATCCCTTCCCCCGAGGGACCAGACACACACTGGCATAGTATAGAATAGAGTTTATTTAGGGCAGAGGATGGGAGTTAATGGGGTAGTAGAGACAGAGAAAGGTAGAGAGGAGAGAGGAGAGAAGTCGAGGCCGGCCATGACCACGTGGAGAGAGGGGGAGGGGAGGAGAGCCCAAGAGAGAGGCAAGAGTAAGAGAGAGAGGAGGGGCTGAGCAGCCCTTTTTATAGTAGGCCAGGCCTACCTGACTTTTGCCAGGTAATGGTGAGGAGGAGCATACCTGACTGTTGCTAGGTAACTGTGGGGTGGAGCTTAGACAGAATCCTAACAATGTTGACTTGGAGTCAGGAGTATCATTGCTGGATCACATGTTGACTTTGTATAAAAATTAAGGTTTTTTTTTATTCGTATTTTTAAAACGGCATCCTACAGAACCAAAGTGATCATGTGGTTGTATTATGGTAACAGACTAATGGAGCGCTCAGAAGTCATCCTCTAGATAGATACAGAAACCGGATAGATGATAGTGATGGTTCTGCAAAGCTATGAAAGGGCATGGTCTTAATAAAGCTATGTCGTGTGAATCCCTTTAGTCTGGGAAGAGAATTAAATGTTAAAGTTCACGTTATAAGGCAAACTTACAAAATGCACTTGTAAGAATACTTGTACATTGGAAGAACCCTCGGTTTTGAATGGGGAAACTTCACAAATTGGATTCAAAATCCTAGGGAAGCAATAGGAAGTAAAACTACAGACCATTGTTTGGGTACATAAATACTAACTTGTAAATGGCTCCTAGCCCCTCGGGAGGACGCTTCCCGTACCAGCGCTGACGGACCCTTCTAGCTTCCCGTCGCTTCCTTTTTCCGTCTTGGCCCCACCCCCTCCTGCTTTGCGTTTCCGGCTCAGCCCGGAACTAGAGTCTTCCGCCTGGTTCTCCTTAGTTCTCTGGTCCCCTGGCTTCCCTGAGGCTGTCACCAGGAGGGTGTCCGAGCTCACGGCCACGCGGCCCCGGTAGGGTCGGCTTCGTCCCCTAGCTCGCAGTCCCGGTCGCCGACTTCGGGGCGACATGGCCAGGGCCCGCTGGGGTCGTCCGAGCGTGAGGCCGCCTATCGCTGCCCGCGCGCTCCTGTGGCCCCTTGGCCAGCGAGCACCGGTGTCGTCTTAAGCAGCCCCTCCGCACCCGCGGGCTCCGCGCTCACGGCCGCATGGCCTCCGAGGCGCCTTCGCCGCCGCCCGCCTCCCCCGAGCCGGAGCTGGCGCAGCTAAGGCGGAAGGTGGAGAAGTTGGAGCGCGAGCTGCGGAGCTGCAAGAGGCAGGTGCGGGAGGTCGAGAAGCTGCTGCATCACACCGAGCGCCTGTACCAGAACGCCGAGAGCAATAACCAGGAACTCCGCACGCAGGTGCGCGCTCTGCCGGAGCCAGGCCTCCCCTATGGACTCTCTGAAGTCATTAAAGCCCAGAGCTGTACAAAACCCCGAATTCCCAGTTGAAAAGTGCCAGCCAATTGGTTTGGACAGTTGTCTCGGGGCAGGCGAGAATGAACTTAAGCATGGGCCACATAGTCTTCATCTCCTGTCCTACTGGCAATGGCGCATTTGGGTTTTTTTGGGGGGAGGGGAGGTCACGTTTGAGGGTTTTTTGTTGTTGATTGTTTTGTTTTGTTGGTTGGGTTTTTGTTGTTTTGGTTGAGACGAAGGCTCCATTTGGAGCCTTGAACTCGCTGTGTGACAGAGGATGAGCTTTTGATCCATGTCTCCACTTCCCAAGTGCTGAGGCTGTGGGCTAGCATTTCACTCTCCCCCCTCCCCCGCCCCCATGTGGGATTCTTGATTCAGAATCTCACTCGGTAGGTCAGCCTGTCTTAGATTTTAGAATGTAGCCCCAGTTTGACTCAAACTCATGGCAGTCCTGTCTCAGCCTCCTGGGCTGGAATTTCAGGCACGAAACAACACTCATCCATCCCCTTTTGAGTTTGCTTAAAGCTGAACTTAGAATCCCATTTCCTAATCTTGAGTGTCCCTGTTGTTTATAAAGTCTGGGTGATAATAGTGTACAACAATGAAGTTTAAAAGCAGGAACATAGTTTAACTTTACACACTCTTGAACATACTCCATGTGTAAGGTGATCTCAGTTATCCTCTTGCGTTCACTTGTAGAAAGGTATACCTGCCTTTCTTACAGATGCTAGAAGTGTGTTTCATTTTCATAATAGAATAAGGATATTCTAAGAATATCCTAATATAAGAATATTATATATTCCTGTATATAATATATTATATATTATAAGAATATTCTAATAAAAAAGAAAAAAGATCCTTGACTGTTATGCTTAAAAAAAAAAAAACCCCAATATCTATTTTACCTTGTTTATTGACCAGTTGCATATTATCCTAGCAAGTTATTTCTAGAGAATTTTAACCCAATGTTTTCTCTATAGCTTAGTGCTTTATAAAACTACATCTCGGGGCTGGAGAGGTGGCTCAGTGGTTAAGAGCACTGCCTGCTCTTCTGAAGGTTCTGAGTTCAAATCCCAGCAACCACATGGTGGCTCACAACCACCCATAACAAGATCTGATGCCCTCTTCTGGAGTGTCTGAAGACAGCTACAGTGTACTTACATATAATAAATAAATAAAATCTTTAAAACAAACAAACAAAAAAAACTACATCTCTAGGCTAGATCCTGAAATACCATTAAGCTTTGCCATCCTATCCTTTGTGCAATGTGTGTATACTGTGTGGGTGCTGTATTCATACCTGTGTGCACGTGGAGGCCAGTGTGACAGGAGTGTCCTCTGTTGTTCCCTCCAAATTCCTTTGACAGGGTGTCTTCCTTAATCACAACCTGACATTCTTTGGCTAGTCTTGCTGCAGGCAATCCTCAGGGATCCTCCTGTCTCTACCACCAACGGTTCTGGGCTTACAGAGATGTTGGAGACCAAACCAGCTTGTTCTGTGGGTGTTGGGGTCCAAACTGAGGTCCTTACAGGCTGCACAGCATACTCTTAACCAGTAAGCCATCTCTCTCTCTCCAGTCCCTGACATACCATTCTTAGAATGAGCTCAGAAAATAACTGCTGGGTTGAAATTATTTCTGTACCCATTGTTTAGAATTATATTTCTGGTCTAGAAATTTGAGGCTAGTGTGGGCAATATAGAGAATCTTTTTTTAAAAAAGAAACAAAAAGAGAAAAGAAAATGGAAACCCAATGGTGGCACATGCCTTTAATCCCAGCACTTGGGAGGCAGAGGCAGGTGGATTTCTGAGTTTGAGTCCAGCCTGGTCTATGGAGTGAGTTCCAGGACAGCCAGGGCTACACAGAGAAACCCTGTCTCGAAATAGCCAAAAAAAAAAAAAAAAAGAAAAGAAAGAAAAGAAAAGAAAAGCAATGGTAGAGTGTAAGTATATAGAAGGCCCTGGGTTGGATTCCCCAATACCTCCCTCCCCCAATATAATAATAATAATAATAATAATAATAATAATAATAATAATAATAATAAATGATAATAGTAATAATAAAAAAATAAATGATAATAGTAATAATAATGAACCCAAAGTAGAAAAAGTCTTATATCTTGCTGATAATTATAGCTAACCTGTAATCAGCAGTCTCTCCTTGGTAGAGTGTGTTTGTCTGTTGGTCCCAAGTCTTTGACTGTGTTTCTTTTGGAGCAGTAAATAAGGGGTAACCTAAGAGCCATAGCATATGCTGGTTTGGGGATTAACAAGCCCATTACAAGTTACTTTGTTTCTTAAGACATTTCATGTGTAACATTGGCATCAGGACAGCTGTTTTGTAAGGAGTGTGTAAATTAAGATATTACTAACAGTTCCTGTATAAATGTGGATACTAAGTCTTCTAGTTCATGGCAGTGGTGGTGAGGGCAGGCAGGCAGGCAGCACTAGAGCAAGGCAGTCTGCCTCCCAGGGTAAGGGATGACAGACTTAGCGATGAACCTGAGAGTGAGTGCCCCCTCAACATTCTTACTAATTACTTGTCCTGTCTCTGCCCTGGTAGTAAGAAAGACCTCCCAGTTCACAAAGTACCTAGATAAACCTGTATGTAACCACTCTCACTGCCTTTTCTGTGTTCACATTTACTGATCATTGAGTCCACTGACTGAGATCCTGTCAGAGGAGAGGTGCTTGGATTGAGGCAGTTCTCTTTCACTAATGGGCATGTGCTGCACGTCTGTTAGGGTGCTTCCGTGCACAAAGTACACAGAGGAAGGATGTCACCTCTGCTGAGTTCTTGTTCATTCTGCTGAAGTCAGTGATAAGAGGAAAGAAAAAATACGTGCAGCATATAAGTAGCTTCCCCCTTTTTATTAGATATTTCCTTTATTTACATTTCAAATGTTATCCCCTTTCCATGTTTCCCCTCCCCCTGCTCACTAACCCACACACTACTGCTTCCCTGACCTGGCATTCTCCTACACTGGGGTAACAAGCCTTCTCAGGTCCAAGGGCCTCTCCTCTCATTGATGTCTGACCAGACCATTTTCTGCTACCCATGTAGCTGGAGTCATGGGTCCCTCCATGTGTACTCTTTGGTTGGTGGTTAAGTCTCTGGGAGGTCTGGGGGTACTGGTTGATTCATATTGTTGTTCTTCCTATGGGGCTGCAAACCCCTTCATCTCTTTGGGTCCTTTCTCTAGCTCCTCCATTGGAGACCCTGTGCTCAGTCCAGTGGTTGACTGAGAGCATTCCCCTCTGTATTTCTCAGGCACTGGCAGGGCCTCTTAGGTGACAGCTATATCAGGCTCCTGTCAGCTAGCACTTGTTGGCATCCACAATAGTGTCTGGGTTTGGTAACTGTATATGGATGGATCCCCAGGTGGGGCAGTCTCTGGATTGTCTTTCCTTTAGTCTCTGCTCCACACTTTGTCTCTGTATTTCCTCCTGTGAGTATTTTGTACCCCCTCTAAGAAAGACCAAAGTATTGGTCTTCCTTCTTCTTGAGCTTCATGTGTTCTGTGAATTATATCTTGGGTATTCCGAGCTTCTGGGCTAATATCCACTTATCAGTGAGTGCATACCATATGTCTTCTTTTGTGATTGGGTTACCTTACTCGGGAGGATATTTTCTAATTCTATCCATTTGCCTAAGAATTTCATGAATTCATTGTTTTTAATAGCTGAGTAGTACTCCATTGTGTAAATGTACCACATTTTTTGTATCCATTCCTCTGTTGAGGGACATCTGGTTTCTTTCCAGCTTCTGGCTATTGTAAGTAAGGCTGCTATGAACATAGTGGAGCATGTGTCCTTATTACATGTAGGAGCATCTTCTGGGTATATGCCCAGGAGTGGTATAGCTGGGTCCTCAGGTAGTACTATGTCCGATTTTCTGAGGAACCACCAAATTGATTTCTAGAGTGGTTTTATCAGCTTGCAATCCCATCAGCAGTGGATGAGTGTTCCTCTTTCTCCATATCCTCACCAGCACATGCTGTCACCTGAGTTTTTGATCTTAGCGTTCTGACTGGTGTGAGGTGGAATCTAAAGGTTGTTTTGATTTGTATTTCCATCATGACTAAGGATATTGAACATTTTTTAGGTGCTTCTCAGCCATTCAATATTCCTCAGTTGAGAATTCTTTGTTTAGCTCTGTACCCCATTTTTTAATAGGGTTATTTTTGGTTTTCTGAGTCTAACTTCTTGAGTTCTTTGTATATACTATATATTAGCCCTCTATCGGATGTAGGATTGGTAGAATTCTTTACCCAATCTGTTGGTTGCTGACAGTGTCCTTTGCATTACAGAAGCTTTGCAATTTTATGAGGTCCCATTTGTCAATTCTTGATCTTAGAGAATAAGCTATTGGTGTTCTGTTCAGGAAATTTTCCCCTGTGCCCATGTGTTCAAGGCTCTTCCCCACTCTCTTTTCTATTAGTTTCAGTGTATCTGGTTTTATGTGGAGGTCCTTTATCCACTTGGTCTTGAGCTTTGTACAAGGAGATAAGAATGGATCAATTTGTAATCTTCTATATGCTAACCGCCAGTTGACCCAGCCTCATTTGTTGAAAATGCTGTCTTTTTTCCACTGGATGGTTTTAGCTCTTTTGTCAAAGATCAAGTGACCATAGGTGTGTGGGTTATTTCTGGGTCTTCAGTTCTATTCCATTGATCTAGTCACTGTATCAATACCATGCAGTTTTTTAACACTATTGCTCTGTAATAGAGCTTGAGGTCAGGAATGGTGATTCCGCCAGAAGTTCTTTTATTGTTGAGAATAGTTTTCACTATCGTGGGTATAAATAGCTTTTAAATATATCTAAGTAAATGACTCTAAGTCTCTGAGTGGTGGTAGAAAATTCAGTTCAGATGGAAACTTGTAGTATTAAATTGTAGCAAGAACTGTTGGCCTTTGAGACTATAAGAATATAAACCTTTTATTTTTGTTCAAGCTAAGAGTGGGGCTTGCCTGATTTAAACTGATTTTAGTTAGACTTTTCTTTCTGTGGTGCTGGGGACTGAGTCTAGGCCTTCAGGATTACTAGGCATGTCCGCCACTGAGCTCCATCTCTAGAGTTTTGGAGGAATGATTTGAATGGTTTGCCCTTCCTCCCTCCCTTCTTTAGACAGGGTCTCACTGTGTATCCCTGGCTGGCTTTGAACTCAGCCATCCAGCTGTTGGAATGAAAGGTGTTCACCACCATGCCCAGCAGTGGTTTGGGTATTTACCCAGGGGTGTGACAATACTGTGGGTCACAGTGGTTAGTCTTAACTATCTGGGAGGCTGAAGCCAGAGGGTTATTCGAGCCTGTGAGTTCATTATCAGCTTGCAGAACACTGAGATCTGTGTTAAAAAAGAAGGAATGAGCTAGAGAAAGCCAGAGGTCAGCCTTTACTTGTGAATGGTTGTAGGGTTGCTGAGAAAGGAACCAGCTGCTTTGGGCACAGGTCTAAAAGTTCTACCAAGATGAATGCCTTGTAATGTTCTGAGGATGGTAGAGGGTTGTATATTATTGAATTGCTTTGTGGCTTATTTTTCCTAAAGCTTTGTTTCCTTTCAGGTAGAAGAACTTAGTAAAATACTCCATCGTAGGAAAAATGAAGATAGTCAGAAGTCTGATGTAGAAGTGCAGACAGAGAACCATGCTCCTTGGTCAACTTCAGGTATTCGCTGTCTAGTATGGGTGCACTAGTACCCTCGGAGCATTCATGACACACGGATGTAATGTTTCTTTAACAAGAATACAGACAAAATATGTAAATATGAGGAATCTGATAATACAGATTTCTCTGTATGTCACTTTTTTTTATCAGTTTATGGGTGGCAAAATAGAAATGGATTATACTTTCTAACCTTTTTCACGCTTGTACATGTTTTCAGTGCTGCACTAAGCAGCCTGTCATTGTGGCTTGAGTAAGGGTCTCAGCATGGAGGTCAAGGCAGTCTGGAACGTGCTGAGTAGCCCAGGTCGGTTCCATTCAACCTCTTGCCTCAGGCTCTCCAGTGCTAGGAACATCATCCCCGCCATGAACCCCCATACTGATTATACTGAATAATTTTGTTAGTAAGCCTTCTATCCCTGCACCTCCCCTATCCCCCTTAAACCTGCCTTGGCCTGTGGCCAGGGTTAATGGGTGCAGTTTTCTGTTCCATACTCAGGGTTTCAGTGGGTGCAGTTTTGTGTTTGCTATTTGGATTTTGCAATTAACAATTAAACTTTTCCTATATCCTCACCAGCTGTTTGTTTCTCTACAGATTATTACTATCAGACATATTATAATGAGGATAGTCTTCCTAGTAAAGAGACGGAACTGTCTGCACAGCAGAGTCAATATGTTCAAGCTTCTGCTCTTAATTCTAAAGACAAGTCACAAATAGGCAATGATAGTTATGCTGGCCCTGATGTAACCGACTGTGGTAACCACAGACAGGAGGATCATGTCACCTCTGATTCACAGGTAATAAAGGCTAACCATGGAGAAAGATAGGGTTCCTGGATCCTGTAGGATACATACATGAATTATAAATAGTCATAAATGAGTTATAAAATGTATGGTTATGCATAGAGCACCAGTTTTGTTTTGTCTTTTGAAATAAGTTTTGCTGTGTTGCTTAGGTTGGCCTTGTTCCCCTGAGTTCAAGTGTCCTACCTCAGTCTGTATGTTCCTAAGAGTGTAGGTTTGTGTCGACACACTCAGCTGTGGTTGCTAAAAAACAGAATGGGAATGTATTTATAGTTGTGATGATTTTTCTCTTTATGATTATATGAACTAAAGGAGTATTATCAGTATATTTTAACTCAGCCCAGGAACCTTGGAGCTCGGTGGGGTGACCCAGGAGGTAAAAGGTGCTTGTGACACCCTGAATTCAGTTCCTAACCCTGGCACCTCCATGAAGGCAGAAGGAGAGAACCATGTGCATATAGTTTTCTCTGACCCATGTGTGGCGATGGTACTCAGGTCTGCAGTCACACATGATAGGAAGACTTTAAGGGGCTTTGGGCACAAGAACAGTCGTTTATACCCAAAGTAGTTATTTGTTATTTTGACTTGGAGTGCCCCTTTGTTGCCCACACTGGTGTTGAATTCTCAGGCACAAACTGTCCATCGACCTGAGCCTGCCAAGTGCTGTGTGTGCATGCAAGCTGGCATAGTTTCCCCATCTCGAGTTTTAAAGTATCTTTACCTTTGACTATATAGAACACTTAGATCATTTGTTTTAGAGATACTTCATAGTCTATATTTTATGGTTGCTTCCTTGTATTTCCATACATTTAACTTTTTATCATCTTACTGTAGTGTCTTTAAAACTCAGACAAGATTCTGGGGATAAATGCAGCTCGTGGTACAGCACAGGCCTCCCATGTGCGGGCCTCTGTCTTACCTGCAGTAAAACCAAAAAAGACAAAATTTAGGGCACATGGGTTTGGATTTCCTGGATCCCGCTTAGCTGACAGTGTGTGTCACTTGGCGCCTGTCTTTGCAGGAGAGCGCATCCGCGTTAGCAGAAGGCCCAGCACCCGAAGGCTCCTCGCTCGCCGAGAGCTTGAGAGCTGCAGCGGAAGCTGCTGTGTCGCAGACCGGCTTCACCTACGATGAGAGCACGGGCTTGTATTTTGACCACAGCACTGGTTTCTATTATGATTCTGTAAGTATCTCAGACCTTCCTAACACTGCTCTGTTGGGGTTTCAGCTGCCTGATAGCAAAAAGTAAGTCCCAGCTGAAGTAAGGGATGAGAAGGAAGAATTGGCAGAATTTTAAAGTTGGGCTTGAGGGTTGGCGAGTAGGCTTCCCACGGTCTTGTCTGTTAATGGTGCAGTTTGCCGGACTTTGTAACATCTTGTTGACTGCAAATGGAGATAGCCTTCATTTCAAGTATTTCTGTTTTTCAGGGTTTCTGTCTCCTTGCTCAAGTTTTCCTTCCTATTTTGAACTTTTGTCTTCAATTTTCTAACAAGAAAAAAAAGGAATAGAAAATTAATGAACATAGTTGTTTACCAGTTTCTTATACCTGTACCCCAACCCCAGCTTCTTTAGTTTGTCACTAAATGGTCAAGTGTTTTGTTGTGTTATGAGGTTTTGCAGTCTGTCATCCACATCTAAGTGTTCATGCCTTCAAAAAAAAAACATTTCTTTCATTTCTTTTTAATGTGGTCAGTTAAACCATATGAAGTTGCCATTTCACATAAAGTAGAACACCATAAATACTGGCAGTTTCATTTGATGGAATTAAGATTAAATTTTTCTACTGTGGAAAGCAGAGCAGACATTAATGATTTTTTTAAGGTATTTTTTTCTCTTAATTCCTCTGAAAATATTATAGTTGTTAAAACAATTGTATCCACTATCTTTGGATATATTTGGTATTTTTGTTGTTTCTTTTTCTTTTTTGTCTCATTATACATGAATAAAACTTACTGTCTCGACTTTGAAAGGAAAACCAACTGTATTATGACCCTTCCACGGGGATTTATTACTACTGCGATGTGGAGAGTGGGCGCTACCAGTTCCACTCTCGAGTGGACTTGCAGCCGTACCAGACTTCCAGCATAAAACCCAACAGAGATAGGAGACTGAAGAGGAGGAGGAAGGAGCCGGGTTTTTATACAGCAAATGAAGAGAAGGTAATGCTTTTCTTTTTTTTTTCTTTTTTTTAGGGTTAGGGTTAGCAGGTAATGCTTTTCACTTTTTAAACTTTATGGTATTTTAGTATCATTAATTAAGCCACAGATGTTATGAGTGTGAATATTCTGTATTTTTGTATTTTAAATATATTTATTATTAAGGTTTCAGATTCTAAAACTAAGAAAGGTTCAAGTGAAATGAATGTTTTTTTTTTTTGTAACAAACTTGGTCATTAGAAGTAGGCGTTTTGTAAAATTTGAAGGAAGTATTTATTTAAGATATGTAAAACATTTTACAATGTATAATTCAGAAAAAAAAATCCAGACAATGTCCAGACTTGATTTAATAAGTTGGTTATTACAGTTCACAAAAGAAAAATAATTTATATATTGGCACATATAGATTCAACTTTCTTAATCAAGTAGTTTCTCACTTATTACATTGCTGACTTAAAATGCATTCTGGGTAAATATGCAGTGAGGTTTATAGTAGGTCCATATCGAGAGGCTATTTATTGGTGGTGTTTGTTTTAAATGACTTATTGTTGCTGGGTGGTTGATGGCAGTGCATTCCTTTAATCCCTGGACTCTAGAGGCACAGGCAGGTGGATCTCTGAGTCAGGATCAGCCTGGTCTACAGAATGAGTTTCAGGACAGGTAGGGCTACACAGAGAAACCCTGTCCTGTCTTGAAGAACAATAACAACAAAAGAAGGACGGAAGGAAGGAAGGAGAAAGAAGAGAGGGCTATTGTTTATGTATATAGATACACATTTTATGAGTGTGTGTGCACATGTACGTTTGCATGTGTGCATGGGCGTGCAGGTGCACGTGGAGGCAGACAAAGGTACCAGGGCCCCTGGAGCTGCAGTTAGAGTTGGTTGTGAGTGGACCTGGGTGCTGGGAAGGAACTTGGATCCACTGCAGGCACTCATAACTGCCGGGCCATAGTTTCATCCTGTGTCTGTTTTTAGAAAAAGGTTGACTGTATCAATAATCACAAGGTTTTTTTGTTTGCACTAGGTGGAGAATCTCATTTCTAGTAATTTATATCAAAAAATTAAAATGAAAGACAAATTTTTTTTGCTTAATTAACATAGCACTCTGCATAAGGGAGGGGGGAAATGTGGTCCTGGACTGTACCATGTGTTTGAGAGCTGAAGTGCAGTACCGTGGGTTTGAGCCCTAGCATGTTGTAGTTGATAGTTAAGAACATGGTGACGGACGTGTGCAGGAAGAGGAGTTTAGTTAAGAAGCTGCCATGCTGGTTAGGATGTTCTTAGCGCTCTTCTTTCTGCTCCCTGAGTGGCTGAGGTCGGTGATACGGAGGAGGCCCTTGCTTGCTGCCCTGCATTGCGTGAGCTATGGCAACTATTTGGTATTTAACTTTGGAAATTTTACATCATTTTTTTTTCTTTTTAACCCAAAGAAATTTACTTAAAGTAATAAGGTCTACTATCAACACTTGGAATTAAGATTCTTTGCTTTTTGTTCTCACTGTGTTTCCATAGTGACAGTATGGAAATGAGTAGAAAGTGTGCTAGTAAATCACTAAAACACTTGGAGCCAGGGCATTTGTGGGCACATCTAAAACCCCAGCCGTCAGGAGCCAGAGGCAGGTGGAGTTTGAGGTCAGTCTGGCCTGCAGAGTGAGTCCCAGGACAGCCAGCACTACACAGAGAACCGTCTCAGAAATAAAAATAAAACTTAATGATTTGTTCCCATTAGAAGCCCCCTTCCTGACAGTAAGATGACTGTGAGAGGCAGCTGTGGAGCTGCGTGATAGCGACAGCACCCCAGTGTCCTTCCTTTCTAAGATCCTCTGGAACCTCACTGTTCACAGTGAGGACATGGGAAGGAGGGTGGCATGTCCTAGGTATGGGAAAAAACATGCAACACACACACACACACACACACACACACACAGATGGTGGGGGGGCAGAGAGGGAGGGAGGTGCTTCATTGTCTGTGTCTAAGTGCCCTTTCTTGTCCTTCCTGCATGTTTATCTAACAGTCTACCCCAGGAATCCCTTATCAGAAGCGCCCTGACAGTTTTAGTCGTTTTCTCTGGATGAGAATGTTGGAGCTTGCTTTTTAAGCAGCGCGTAGATGCTGTTGTCCACTTTACAGAGCTGTACCGCTCCTCGTAGCTCTTTAGCTCCTTGTCCTTGCTCTTGCCCTTGGTGAGTTTGTATTGCTGAAAGTCTATGTAGTTTATCACACTGTGAATGTTCAGCCTGACTCCAAACTCAATTTATGCTGCTATTAAAGATATGCTGTCATATTTGTGAAATTACATGTGAGCTCTCTTCATTATATGCACATGGCAGAAGGAAAATTGAGAGTGTCACATGCAGAAGGGAAAGAACAATGACTTTGTGCTTCTACCAGTTTCTGTGACACTAACAACCGGCTGTCGTCAGCACGGTGCCTGTACTTAGTGGCTGTGTTAGCTCTATGTGTATTGGGGACCGGACCGGGGACCTTGTTCATACTAGACACACATCTCACTGCTGAGCTGTGCCCTGGCCCATGTGCCATAATCTTTGAAAGTCACTATGAGAATGACCTTGTGTGAATGTGATGCACATGTTCGTTAGCTTGATTGAATCATTCATTCTATGTGTAACTTGAAGTGTGCATTGTAAAAATATAAGCTTTTAATTTGTTAATTAAAAGAGTCTGTTCATTTTTTCAGAAAGCATGCCAAAAATTAACAATAAAAGGCTTAAAGTAGACAGGCTGAATTTTTAGAACTAAAGACAAATAAATAGAACATTTGTATTTTAAACTTTACACTTCTGTGCATTTTCAGTCTAAGTCTAAAATGTTCACTTTTGACAAAACCTCAATTTTGATACTTTGATAGATCTTTAAATTCATGTTATCCTTTAAAATATTTCTGTGTTTTATATACATTGTCTTATTTAAAAACTCATGTTTAGGCCGGGCAGTGGTGGCACACGCCTTTAATCCCAGCACTTGGGAGGCAGAGGCAGGTGGATTTCTGAGTTCAAGGCCAGCCTGGTCTACAAAGTGAATTCCAGGACAGCCAGGGCTACACAGAGAAACCCTGTCTCAAAAAAACCAAAAACAAAAAACAAACAAACAAAAAAAAACCAAAAAACAACTCATGTTTAGAACTGATACATTCTAGTTTCACACTATTCATGTTAGCCATAAGCTACATGTGTCTGTGGACTGACGGGAAGGTCCTGTGTGTGCGAATCCTGGGTGGGTAAGAATGTGAAGTCTTAGGATGAATACCCAGGCTGGGGCGGCGAGCACCTTTAGTCCCAGTAGTCAGGAGGCAATGGCAAGTGGACCTCTGTGAAGAGATCCAGGACAGCCAGAGCTAAAACTGAAACCCTGCTTTGAAAACCTAAAGAAAGAAAGCAAGAAAGAAAACCAAAAGTGAATAAACATTTTTATTTAAGTTTTTAAATGTGACTACCAGAAAATTTCAAAGTGTAAACAGGAGTTGCATTACATTTTTTATTATACAGCTTTCTTACAAGCCAAGTAACAGGTATGCCGGCCTGGGATGGGAATATGGGTCTTGAGAGCAGATAGAGGAGTGCACTGTGCTGTGGGGTGCCTCTCATTTGGATATTGGTCACATGTGATGCTGTGCTATCAACAATGAATGTAACAATGAATGTAATTCTAACGGTGTCGTGAAGCAGGACATGTGGGTCCTGTTCTGTCCTTGTCCTGTGTTCTCCTGAATCAGTGGGGCTCTATGTAGTGGTGTAAGATGCTGGTGTCACCTACTTCCCGTTGCCTCTTTCTAGGACTTGAATTCAGAAGATCAGAAAGTCTGCAGTGTAGAGTATGTAAACTGCAGTGAGGATGAACATCTTGGAAATGTGAAAAAGAAGGCCAGAATAGACACTTGTTACAAAAGCAGCCCCTTACAGCTTACGGCAGCAGTTGGTAGAGACACTGTGGAGTCTCCTGGATGCGATCACTCAGCTTCACCTAAGGATGAGAGACTCAGAGAGAGTGAGAGCGAGCCAGAAGAGGGTGAGATCACAGACTCGCAGAGTGAGAAGAGTTATGATGGAGACAGTAGCAGTGGGCACAGGGAGTCCTCAGAAGCTTCCGACGATGAAGGTGAGTGAGTAAGAAATCCACTCTGCCAGAAGGGAGCAGAGCTGCGGCAGCGTGGCCGGGGGCTCACCGGTTATTTTGACCCATTGTCAGATTTTAGGAGTTGAGTCATGAGAGGGTTAGAAATGTTAAATCTATCTTGTACTTTATGTTGGCTGCTGAAGGGACTCTAGCCAGCTGGCTAACATGCCTCTGGCCTAAGGGGTGTGGCCTGCATCATCGGGGCCAAGGTTGAGGCCCAGGTGGGTCCCACAGCAGTGTGGTGAATGGTAGCGGGGCAGGGCTGGCTGCAGTGCAGCACAGCAGCTGGCAGGCACAGTATTTCTGCAGCACATACAGGGTTAATTAGAACACAAAATGGCCAAAGGCTTACAGCGGCACCTGGAAAAATTCAGAGTGTAGTCAGAGGGCTAGAGCAGACGAGAAGACAGAGACACACTCAGGCGCCAGAGTCATTGGGTGCTAAAGTACACCATTAATAGGAAGTTTTTAGGTCGGGGAGAACATTTCCATCAAATGTGGAAGCTGGTGGGCCAAAGTCAAGAGACAGGGCATCCCCATGTCTCTAGAGAGGCCCAAAATAGGAATATCTGGCTGGGAGAGAGGGTTGTCACCCAAGATCCATCACCAAGAGAAACCTCAGTAGGTCCAAGAAACCTGGGACCTGTTGTAAGAGCAGACACTGGATTCCGGCAGTATAGCCAAAAGGGAAAGGAAAGCTTGGCAGACAGTAGACCAAACTGAGCAGAATGTGCTCATCAGAAGTGTAGGAAGGGAGGGAGTTCAGGGGACTCGTTAGTCAGCTGCTGTTGGATGGAGAGGGCCAGCTTCTGAAGGTCCAGATGTGTGAGAACTGGGCTCAGCAGAGCTGTAGACTGTAGCGGCATCAGTAATGAAGGGACTCGTGCCAGCTCGAGGGTGGCCAGCATGGCTCTTGCAGGCTCTGCTCTTCGCTCCAATGTCCTCCCCCTTACTAGAAATCCTAGATTATATTCCTAAAGCTAGCCACCAAATAGATATGCCTATTCCCTTATCTGGCCACTTCTTCCTCCTGAGGCTGGCCATCAAGGTCCAGCTATCAAAATGTGAAGTCAGGAAGGAAAAGCCCCTTTGATTTACCTAATTAACACGCTAGTTAAAACTAAACACCTCATCCCAGCAGGGGACTTGTCATTTTACCTTTATAAGCTGACATTTGCCTGTGGGCCATGTCTGTCTGCTTTCTATCCAGAAGCAGTCCTTTGTCCTCTCTCTGGGACAAATATCCCTGCCCCTTTCATTCATTTCTCACTCCCGTGTCCCCGTCCCCTTCCCCCTTTATGTTAATCTTTACCTCTCCCCTTGGTAGAGGAGGAAAGGATTTGGCCGCCCTGTATCCGGGTGATTGTCATTAGATCTCCAGTGTTGCAGATGGGCTCGCTCTTCATCATCACCGCTGTGAGCCCCGCCACCATCGGCAGGTAAGGGTGCTGGAGCTGAAGGCCTTTCAGTTGTTTCAAGAAGGTGGATGAGCAGTAGTGTATTTAAAGCATGGCTCTAGAAACTTAAAGGCTAAAGCAACATCTTTATCAAAGAAAGCACAACTTAACAAGAAGAAGATGTAAACAAATACTGTGCAGAAGCATGCCAACTCTATAGTGTCGACAAGGGTCCTCCACGCCGGGGGACTGCTGGTGCTAGACTTCCGTTTAAGCCTCACCTAGTAAACCATACTGTGCCCTGTCACTGTCACTACTGTGTTCCCAGATTACTGACTCACTTTCCTTACTGTTGCAGAGAGAAGGACATGGAGCACACTGTGCGGATCCCTGAGGTTGCTGTTAGTAAGGTGAGACCTCCGCTCTGAGCTGTAGCCTGAGGAGAGAGTGCGTGTGCGATAGTCCTCTGCCTGGGTCCCAGTGCCTGTCCCAGGCAGAGGCAGGAGAATTAAGAGTTAGGGAACAGACAACCACACGGTGAGTTTAAACTAGCCTGGACTATACAAGATCCTATACAAAAACCAGATTGAACAAAAAGGAAACCTAGAATCAATTGTTTTAATAGAAAACCTAAGACTTTCTGTTGCACAGGAGGGGCTTATGGTATGGTAATAGTGATGGCAGCAGTACCTTTGTTTCTTTCAGTGTTTGACAAAAAGTCCTTATCACAGTTTAAAAATTATGGCACTTTGGATTTGGTTTAAGACAGGGTCTTTTGTAGACCAGGCTAGTCTCCAACTCACTAAGTAACAGGGTTGGCCTTAAGCTCCCAGTCTTTCTACACCTACTTCCTAAGTGTTATATAGGCATGGGCCACTCATGCTTGGCTAGGATTTTTTGTCATGTTGTTTTGTTTTGTGACAGGGTCTTCTTCCTCTTGTTCCCAGGCTGCTCAAGTAATCCAGGCTCAGCCTTCTGAATTAGTAGGAATATAGGTGTGTATCACCACTCTTGGCTAGTTATGTCCTTTTTAAAAGTCTGAAGCATGAGTTACAAAACATGGATTTAGTTAACTTAAATAGTAAAATAGTATCCAATTAACACATTTATCAAGTGAAATAAATATGCTGTTTTGTGGCAGTTTAAAAATAAATCCAACCCTGATTCCAATCCATGGGTAATCTAGCCTTTTTTACCTCAGGACTTCTCAGTTTCAGTGACTTCATGTTGTAGCAATAAAAAGGTGAGTTTTCAAAACAAACAGAATTGTAGCTTTAAAACAGCAGGGAAAGGCTGCACTTCTGAGCTCTTGTGCTATGTGTCTGCAACTGTTTACCTGTCCTTCCGTCATTATTGAGAACTGAACCCAGAGCTCTGTGAGGAGGAGACAGGCATCTATGCCTCTGCCTCCCTGCTTGATTTTATTTAACGGAGTGACGTGAACCCACAGAGACTTCTATGATCTTTGTCCTTTAAGAATGGGATGTAGTCTAGCCTGGTCTACAGAGTGAGTCTCAGAGCAGCCAGAGCTACACAGAGAATCCCCATCTTGAAAAACCAACCAACCAACCAACCAACAAAAAGGATGAATTTGTTTCTTACTATTGTCAGTAAAGTCTTCCCCAGCACTGTTTGAAAGCAGGGAATCCTCCTGCCTCGTTCACTTATTTTGTTCTTTCAAAAAAAGCCCAACCTGTACCTTTAGTAGCAGAGAACTTCTTTCTCCCCCCCCCCAGCTAGGCTGAGATGCAGAGAAGTGTGTTTCTTGTTTGGTCTGGTTAGTGTCTCTGCCGTTGTGTGGTAGGTCGATGACCCAGAAAAGCCCCAAGGTGCTGGCTCACACAGCACACTCCCAGGCACGTGAAGTCAGGGTGCTGATTGTAACACCTTCCGTTTACCATGGAAGAAAACAGAAACTAGTACTTGAGCATTGAACAGGAGGCTTTATGAGGTTTTAAAAAAGACAGTAAAATTCACACATAGCTAATTTTGACTAAGTTTGAAGCTTCTTGTGTGTTAAGCAGATTAAAAAGGCCAACAGTGATGTCCATCACAAAGCTGTGACAGATGTAAGTAGGTGTTGTACAAATGTATTTTCTCCAGCTCCACTGTGATGTCAATAGGTCAGTGAATCAAAGGTACAGCCAGTTCACCATAGAGAATGTCTTGGCTCACACGCGAGAAGATGTGAAGGCAAGATGGAATTTTTATTCACATACTTATTAAAAATTGTTCCTATTGGGAGCTCACTTTAAAAGAGCTTTTTGGAATAAGATTTGGCAGTGTGAAAACATTTGTAATCATTTAAAACTTTTATAAAGTTACTCTAGACAGTCTGACTACAGAAAGTACCAGGCAGAGCCCCCAAGTGGTTGGTAAATAGTGAGCAGAGGTTCCCAGGGCTGGAGTACACTCAGAGTTGGGGAGCTGATCCACACAGAGACCTGTGCAATACACATAATTAAAAATAATAATCAAACCTTTGTTAAAAAGATTTTCAGTAGAAATCAGAGAAACTCAAAAATAAAATCAATGGCACAACTTTATTACACATTGGTAGATTAATAGAAGATTTAAGCTCTGACAATAACCAAGTCTGGTTAAGAGTGTTTAAAACCACAAGAATTCTCATAGACAATGGGGATGTGTCTATTTTGGAAAGTAATATGGCAGTATTTAGTTTAAGATTAGAAGTTTGCATGTAGGGGCCAACTGAAAGCAAGATAATTTGTCAAGGGAGAGTACCTGAGCTTGATCCCTAGAAACTACGTGGTAGGAGGAGAGAACCGACTCCTGTAAGTTGTCCCCTGACCTCCACACACACACCCCGGGACACCCACACCCCAAAATGCCTAATGTATATCCAGGGTACCCCATGTACACACATACACATAAAATAAATGTCCATTTTTAATTTAAAAACAATTTACACATATGGTAATTTGACAATTCCATCTTTTAAGTATATCTCTCAGAGAAATAGTTGGATTGAATATACCAGAAGGCTTGTAACAGGGTTTTTTTTTTTTTTTTAATTTAAAAGTTATGTATTTGGGTGTTTTGCTTGCATGTGTGTGTGTGTCTGTGTACCACTTGGGGGCCTCATGCACATAAGAGGCCAGAAGACAATGGCGGATTACCTGGAACTGTAGTTACAGATGGCTGTAAGCCTTTGTCTGGATGAACTGCCCTGTGGGTGCTGGGGACCAAACTCTGGTCCTCTGGAAGAACAGCCAGTGCTCCTAACCACTGAACCATCTCCCCAGCCTGACCATAGCAACGTTTTAAAGGCAATAGCCTAAATGTCCCGTTTACAAGCCTTAAATGTGGGGTTATTCATGTAATAGGTGAACGAAGTGCTGTACCCACTGCGTGGACGAACTGAATGGCACAAGCTAAGCAGGGCTGTGCAGTTTATGAACAGCGTGCTCTGCAGTGAGGGAGGCCTGTCCTGTGTCTTGAACATCTGGACAACTTGCTTCCTTGAGATGAGGGTTTCAAGTTAGTATGTATTGAGAATTGTAATGATTTAAAATAGGCAGTAGTAGTACTTACGTTAGGCAAGAAAAAAATCAAATTGTATGTATAGTATAATCTTATGTTTTAAAAATAGAAAAGCCAGGATATATACAAAAGTTGTCATCATAGTTAAAGATGGAAGCATAGGAAGTATAGCCTCCATATTTCTACCAGAAACTTGTAATAATTTGTAATTTTTTAAGAGAAAAGCTTTAAGAGAAATCGGGTGAAATGATCAGAGACTAATGCCTACACCACTGCATCATAGTGCAGTTAGCTCTGGGCTAGAAATGTGCAGTTCTTTGTAATTGCCTGGCTGCTTTCCTTTCAGTTCCATGCAGAAGTTTATTTCGACCATGACTTGCAAAGCTATGTTCTCGTGGATCAGGGAAGCCAGAATGGTACCATTGTCAACGGGAAGCAGATTCTTCAGGTAAGGTGATGTGGAGTAGTTGCCTGTACTTTCTTGTCAGAGCTTAGATCACTCCGGATCATTTGGTTCAGGTCAGAGTTCAAGTTCAAATTTATAACTTGGATGGAATTTTCCAGAAAGGGCTAGGAAAAAATATTTAGTAGATATTGGCCTGTTGAGTTTTGACTTCTGATATAAATAGAGTTTATATCTCTATTGCTACTTTTAGGTATGAATGTATCATAAAGTTTGTATAGATTAAATATGTGTGTGTGTGTGTGTGTGTGTGTGTGTGTGTGTGTGTGTATGTGTGTGACTTCCACATGCGGAGTTACTTACTCCTGAGTCATTTCACAGGCCCGGGACTGACTGTTCATAGCTGCAGCTTTGGTGGCCCTCCTTTCCTGGGTGCTGCCATGACTGCAGCCCAGGTTCTCCCTGCATGCCAAGTAGATGCTCTCCCTCTGACATGCTACGAAACAGCCCTAACCTGCCCTTTTTTTGTCTTAATAAAAATAATGGCAAACTAGGAATTTTCTGAAAACCAGAGTACCCTGACAAAGGAACTTAGGAAAGGAAAAGAGTTGTCCATCTTAGTGAAGCAGGCCATGGTGAGGCAGGTGTTATATCATGTTGGGCTTCAGGAAGCAAAGGGAGAAGTGCAAGTCCTGAGCTCAGTCTTTCCTGTTTGTTCAGTCTGGGACCCCAGCCCATGGCATGGGGCCACCACAGTTCAGTGGATCTTGTCACCTCAGTTAACCTAATCTAGAAGGTCCCTCAGTGGCATGGCCAGAGGTCACCCTGAGCTGCATATACGCCTGTGTGCTCAGACCATAAGTAGTTCTAGAGCCTATCGTACTGATAATATAAACCACCAGGGAGGCCTTGTTCTTATGCTTGAAGAATGAGAGAAAGAAATTATAAGAAAGCTGAGAGGTGGCTCAGTGGGTATCATTAGAATCAGAGTTCTGATCCAGGGCCCATGTAACAACTTAGGCACCCACAAACAGACACATACACAGGGCAAAATTTTGTTTTAAAGAGGAGGAAAGGTAATCACTTCTTAACATATAGCTTTCCTCTGATTCTATGTTTTGCTAATGGATTGAAGTCCAAAGTGGACTTCAATGGTAAGAAAATTGGTGGCCTTTGATGAGATCAAAATTATAAGTAGCTTTTTGGGAATGCTATAAGGGATAGTGCGTGGAGCCCAGAGTTCGGTTCATGGTAAGTGCATGTTCTTCTGCTGCGCTGCTGTCGTGATCCTGGTAGTCTTTTTCAGGGTCTGTCCATCAGGGGTAGAAGTGTGCATGCCTCTCCTTTCCTGAACTTTTCACTAGCATAGATATAATGTAACCATATGACTATTTTGTATTTCTGATTCATTAAAATTTTCTCATCTAGCCAAAAACTAAATGTGATCCTTACGTCCTTGAGCACGGAGATGAAGTAAAGATTGGGGAGACTGTGCTGTCTTTCCACATTCACCCTGGCAGTGAGACGTGCGACGGCTGTGAACCGGGGCAGGTCAGGGCTCACCTCCGCCTTGATAGGAAGGATGAGTCTCTGGGTACGTGAAGCACCTCGAGTGGGTGTGGCTAACCTCCAGGAGACTAAGTGTCCCCTCACTACCATTGAGCCCCACCTTTCACCCCTCATGTGTCACCGTGTGTGGAGTGCCCTGTGTGTGGTCCTGCAGGGCTGAGAGCCAGCACATGTGGAGTTGTCCACGCACTGCCTGCCTCTACTCAAAAGCCTTTGTAGAGACTGTGTTTAAATTGACTTTCACAACAGTGGGCTTCCAGAAGGGACTTTCACAGTCCTCAGTTCTGGTTAACCTGACTCCCCACGTAAATGTTTACCCCCATATTACATACGCCCTTCCTCTCCTGGGCTCGTTCTGCCTTCCAGGTCTTGCAGACACTCCAGGTTCAATGCACCAGTTTAATTTTTTCACATAGCATATGTGAAATGTGAGAATATGACATTTTGTCTTTCTGGGCCTGGGTATATCTCAGCAAATACTTTGTACTTGCTGATGGATGGATAATGATAATGTGGTATACACAATGGAATCTTATTCTGTTGTAATGAAAAACTAGATTATGAAACTTTCATGGTTTGAACTGGTTAATAGACTAAGATAAACTATTTTTGTAGTAAGTATTAATTTTCTGTAAAATCTGTCATATTCAAGCTCAGTTTTTCCTTTTAGTTGGTCCAGCATTGAGTAAGGAAGAAAAAGAGTTGGAAAGAAGAAAAGCACTCAAGAAAATACGAGTAAAGTATGGCTTGCAGGTAAGGGTGCTAAATATTCTCTCATTTAGTCTCATATATATAGTGTACTATCTATAATTAAGTACTATTTACCACAATTACCTATGTAATTTCTATAGTTCTGGTATTTATAACTTAACTGCTGAAGTTGGAGTTAAAAAGAGAGTATGCATGTGGGCCTGAGTTGAGATCCCAGCACCAGTTGGAAAGCCAGTGTGCCACGCATGTTGTAACCACACTCCAGGATGGGGACAGGAGGGTCCCTGAGGCTTACTAGCTGGCCAGTCCATTTGAATCAGTTAACCCCTCTCAGAAACCAAGGTGGAGGATGGTTGGGGAAACCGGCCCATTCCTCCGAGCATATTCACATACACGTTTAGTCAAATTTTCTGAGGTATTTAACACTAAAGTCACAATGTATGAGAATACATTGACAAGCTATACTTTGTCAAAATGTAAGATTTTGCTTACACAGAGACACTTAAGAGACTATGAAGGAAACCATAGGCTGGGAAATATACTTGTAAATCATGTGCCTGATAAGAAACTAGAATTCATAGATGTAGATTTTATAGTGATCTAGAATTTATAGAACACTGTGGAATGTGAGAACAAGGTCATTTCAAAGGAGTCTGCTTTGTATAACACTGCATGCCTCCCTCCTTCCATTCAGGGCCAGCCTGCGCTACTGTGTATACTAATTACCTTTCTGTTGCCGTGAGAAAATACTAGGACCAAAGCAACTTAAGAAAGGGTTTATTTTAGGCTGGGCACCTAAGAGGCGGGAAGGCAGGTGGATCTCTGTGAGTTTGAGGCCACCCTGGACTAAGAAACTTCTAGGACAGCCAGAGCTACACAGAGAATCCCTGTCTTGAAAAATAAAAAGGAGCCTGACAGTGGTGGCGCACGCCTGTAATCTCAGCACTTGGAAGGCAGAGACAGGCAGATTTCTGAGTTCGAGGCCAGCCTGCTGTACAGTTGAGTTCCAGGACAGCCAGGGCTACACAGAGAAATCCTGTCTTGAAGAAAAAAAAAAGGAAAGAAAACAAAACCAAAACCAAAACAACTAAAATGAAAAGAAAAAAGAGAAAAGGTTTATTTTAGCTTAAGGTTCCAGAGAGACAGAGTTCATCATGTCAGGAAAAGCAGCTGGTGCAGACCAGGAGGCCGAACACCCAGGGAGCGGAGCTGTTAAACCCCCAACGCCCTTCCTCCCAGGGCCACACACCCTCCAGCAAGGCTCTGCTGGCTAATGGTTCCTTAAGCTCTCCAACAGCACTGACAATGGGGACTTCATCAAACAAGCACTCCAGGGTCAAAGAAAAGTACTAGATTTTAGTAAACACATCCCAAAGAAGTTACACAGTCATAAAGTAAACACAGGGAAAATGTTCACTAAGGATTATGGTAATGTGAGAGACCACAAGGGGATTTACTCAGAAATTTCCAGCTGTCTGTACAAATCACTGAAGGGTTAGAAGGAAACAGAAGCTCCTGCGTGACTGGAAGAATGTTGAATGACGCAGTAACTGGGAAAACAGTGGTCACTTTAAAAGGTAAAGGGCCGGAGCTGTGTCTGTCATTCCAGTTCATGGTATGTGCCTTCACAAAGTGCAAACAGTGTTCTACAAAGACTGGAAAGCAAACGTTTGTACTTGTTTTTTAGTAACGCTTCCATACTGAGAAATTTAAATGTCTTTTAAATATGAATAAACCAACTGAGAGACCACTAACAATTAGCCTAGACACAGTGCAACTTAGAAAACTGTCAACCTTAAGATAGCACTCCTGTCGGCTTCAAAGACCGGCACTCCCTCCGCACTCCCTCCAGCTGCAAGGGCGAGCACTCCCCTTGCTTCAAGGACCCATCCCCACTCAAAGTAACTGTGTTTGCCCAAGATAACCTGTAACCTTCTGCTGAGCCATGAATTACTGCTGATCTCCCCATTCCTTATGACATAGATCACACCCTAAGCATCCCCTCCCCTTTTTCTTTATGGTCTGGTTCTTTAAAAACCCCCAGCAGCAGCTGCTCGGTCGAAATCCTCTGTCCTTGCTGGGGACACGGGAGCTGCCCAGTGCACTGGAGAATTAAACCTCATGTATTTGCATCAAGAACGTTCCTTCCTGAGTCATCCTTCCTGAGGAATCATTACATTCTGTGTCCATCCCCTGACAGGGGCTTAGCCCACTCTTCATCCTGTGATATGTGTTGGTAGTGGAGGAGTCCTATAGATGGGGTTATATTAAAGCAAAGGCTGTTCGTGGGAACAGGGTGAGCCATCTCCTCATTTAAAATGAGTCCTTATTTTTTCTTCCAAGAAGTAGTGTCAAATCGTGTTCGGTTCTTTGGAATCCTTAGAGAAAAGGGGGAAGATTTTTTTCTCTCAGTCCCAGCAGTTCAGGTCTTAGTATTATGTGTGCATCCCTGATATGTGTGCGCACACAGGCCACAGTGCTGTGAGGAGGGCTGAGGACATCTTTGTGAAGCTGGTGCTTTTCCTCCATGTTTATGGGGTTCTTGGACTCAATTTATCAGGCTGCACGGCAAGTGCCTTTCCCCGCTGAACCGCTGAACGCTGGCTCGTAGTGGTCATTGACAGTGGAAGGCCGTAGGGTAACTGAAGAATGCCCTGGATCCTCAGCATAGGCCCTCCTTGCCTTTTGTGTATTTTGTGATATAACTTGAGCAGTGTGGAGCAAACTTGGCCACTTGTTCTTACTCATGTCTGGAGAGGCCACATTGAGCCATATTTTTTACTAAGTTATATTTTATTTGTTTTCTTTTTTTTCTCAACCAATGGTTTGTGATTGTTAAGAATGCAGATTATGAAGATGAAAAAGCATTGAAGAATCCTAAATATAAAGACAGAGCTGGAAAACGCAGAGAGCAGGTTGGAAGCGAAGGGACTTTCCAAAGAGATGATGCCCCTGCATCTGTTCACTCGTGAGTGTTGATGACTTCTTGAATCTTTTTACTCAGTGATTCTTTTCTCTTGGTAAAATGGCTTTGTTAATCAACATAAAAAATGTGATTTTGAAACCTCTGATATGACCACACTTACATATTAAATTAGCTATATTTTTTTATTCTACGTTGAGTCAATTTGAATCTTCCGTGTAGAAATGAAAATTATAAAATTGTGTTTTTTCTATTGTTCCCAAACTGTAGTATTTGTGCCCAGGTTTAATTTTATAGTTACAGTTGGTGTTTCCTTATGGCGGGTGGAGTAGGATGTCCTACTGTTCAGAGAGTTAGTTCAGGACATGAGGCAGTGCTTCAAGTTAGGGGCAGTAGGCAGCGGGGCAGATGCTTTAAAAACAGAGCATCTCTTATGCTGAATACTCTGGAGATTACATTCGATTTAAATGAGAAGGCAGAATTGAAGTACATTAGCCTGCTTTGCTTGGTATATTATAGAAGAAGCCAGAGTAGTATCCATACACGGAGAAAATAATAAAGATACAAAATCAAAACTGTCACAGTAGAAAATCTATCCATCACAGCAAATGCAACAGGGACAAATGGGCTCCAGGTCCCCTTTATATTGGTACATTTATATAGACAGAAAGGCATACTGTTCCGTGCTGACTGCTCAGCCTTGTAATAATGTGGAAGATTGTACATTAAAAGCACACATTTTGGGGCTAGGGAGATGGCTCAGCAGTTAAGAGTACTGACTGCTCTTCCAGAGGTCCTGAGTTTAATTCCCAGCAACCACACAGTGGCTCACAACCATCTGATCCCACAGCCATGGGCTCTCACAACCATCCCACAACCATGGGATCCGATGCCCTCTTCTGGTGTATCTGAAGAGAGTGTACTCATAGTGTACTATGAGTGTACTCATAGGCAGTAAATACATAAATACATATTTAAAAAACAAGCGCACATATTTCATGAACAAGAAGTGCGACAGTATCAGTAACCTCTGAGCTGTGCTAATCACTGCCCTGGTTCCTTCCCAAACTCACCCACCGTCCTACGGCAGTCGCTCTTTGAAGTATTGAGTGCATGGGGCAGTACAGGATTCACTTGGTGTCAGTGTCCTCCTGTCCCGCGTGGCCTTGTTCAATACAGCTTATTGTCTCGGCCATAGGACTCCTTGTGCATGTCCTCAGTCTCTCTCAGCGTGTGTGGACGCCTGCATTGCTTGTGGCTTGTTGGCCATTTGGTCTGCTTCCTTGTGCATATGTCATTGGTTGCATTTCCGTTAGGTAGCGTCTATAGAGTAGCATTTGTGACCTCCACCTAAGAAGTATTGTCAGTTTTTTAAGGTTATCTTTACCAATTTATTTGATGCATGAGTTTATTGTACGCATGGCCTAAAAAGTCTTTTATAAGTCAATTATTGGCTTTATTTTCCTTTACAGTGAAATTACAGATAGCAACAAAGGCCGAAAGATGTTGGAGAAGATGGGATGGAAACAGGGAGAAGGCCTGGGAAAGGACGGCGGGGGGATGAAGGCGCCGGTAAGATGGTCATTCATTCCCTTCCTCCCGTGTCTTCTGCTAGGCACAGCGTCTGCGTGGTAACAAGCCAGGCATTGCCAAGAGCTGCGGCTGGAGTCGTAGCCCACCCCAGACATGGCGAAGGCTTTTACAGTGTTCCGTTTAACACGTGCATTTTCTTTCCTGTTTTGTGCTTTGGGAAAGCCTTATTTAGATTTTTTTTTCTTAAATCAAGACTATTAAAGTGTTATTTAGTGAATCAAAGGTTTTCTTGGACTGTATTGTATAGGTTTTGGGCTTGTTTGCTTTACCGTGTTGGCCATTTAAATCTTGAACATGTTAGGCAAGTACTCTTGCTAAAATACACTCAGTACATTTATTTATTTATTTACTTACTTATTTATTATTTGTCACTTTATTTGTCTATTCACTCATGTATCCATTTCTTTCATTGTTCATTTGGTTTGGGTTTTTTAAAACAGGGTTTCTCTGTTTAACAGCCCTGGCTGTCCTGGAACTTAGCTTGCAGACCAGAATGGCCTCGATCTCTCAGAGATCTGCCTGCTTCTGGGTCCCAAGTACTGGGATTAAAAGCATGTGCCACCATGCCTGGCCCTTTAAAAATTTTTAGATGACATTCTTGCTAGTCTAGTGCTGAACATCGAAGGAACAGTTGATGTTGGTTTATACATAGGCAGATTCTGCATTAGCTAGAGAATCTATTATGCTCAAGAGCCCCAGAACACTTTATTTACAGTATAGAGAATAATGTCTAGAATACAATGCATTGGTTATATTCTATAGCCTCATAGTTGATGGGAGGTAATAGCTATCTTTAGTGTGTGCACACATGGGTACACATGCATGTGCGCACACACATACACCCTGCCCAAGCTGATGGACCACCAGGGGGAATATAGTGCTGGTTTTGTGGTTTTCATTGGTTCATGATGGTTTTGCAGTTAGACTCTTAGCATGTGTGAGCTTTATTACTGAGTCTTTGTCAAGAATGTCCTGCAGACCCCACCTATACTTTCAGAAGGCATCAGGTTCTGGTAACTTCCTAACATAATGAGAGGCCCTCATCTCCTCAGAGGAAGATAAACGGCTGTCAGATTGTCTACATAACTGTGCACACAGCACTGGAGAGTGAGCCATGGCTTTGTACATGCAGACAGACACTCCAGTGTCCAGTGACTGCCCCAGGCCGCCTTACTCTTTTAATGATTGGTCCTCTTGTACATTTACTTGAATGAGGCTAGGGCCGGATTCAATGTGCCCATGGCCTTTGCTGTTGGCTAGAGTGGACTGATGTACTATGTATTGTTCAGGAGTGTCTGGCCGGTGTCTGGGCTGTGAGAGTCCGGCAGAGCTGAGTGTAGTCTAATCGAAGCTTGAGTGGACAGAAAGCATGGGGGACTTCTTGTTTGGTTTTGGACATTTTCTGAGCATATTTTTTGGATAAAAGCATTCATCCCAATTGAAAAGGACAAGCATCGGGCGTGAGGATGGCTGTTGAAGGCACAGGCTGGTCTTTTATAGAGTTGGCTGAACAAGACAGTGCTCACAAAAGGAGCTTGAGTTGCATGTGGAGTACAACATGTATTCTGTGTGTTAATGCGATTGGCAGGTTTTCTTGGCTTGAGTCTTTAATAAGTCAAAGGGTTACAGTCAGATGTCCGTCCACACAGAGTTTGGCGTGTTTAAGTTCTAAAACAGTTCCTTTGCTCACCATTCCTAACAGATCCAGCTGCAGCTCCGACGGACACACGCAGGCCTGGGGACAGGGAAGCCATCCTCCATTGATGATGTCCACTTTCTCCACAATAAGAGCAAAAGAAACTGGGACAAAGCACGTGAGCGCTTTGCGGAAAACTTCACGGAAAATAAACCTCGGAAAGAAGCACCAGGGGCTGGGCCGTGGGTGACAGGGACTGCAGAGTAAAGGCCTGCTGTCACAGGGGAGATCGGAGCTTCAGAAGAGACAGAGCTTGGAAACTTCAGTATAGAAGCTCGTGTCCCTAGAGTCCGTCAAGGAGGAACTCTTAGATGGTCCCTGACCCACACGTGTGTGGGGCGTGTGGTCTGCAGCTTAGAGAAAGCAGGTCTTACCCACTGAGCAGGAACCTGTGCGGAAAGTGGGCTCAAGGTGACAGGTGCAGGACAGCTGCCAGACCTTTGTTGTCGTCGACACCTGTCACTCACCCCATGGAGGGCAGCTAACCATGTGAGCAGAGTGCACATGACCACTTATGACTTCACGTGTCCTGTCTCCATGTCATCATCATTATGACACACAGATATCAAAAGTTTATAAACAATTCTATGTGTATACTTGTTTACACCTTTTAGAACTTAGGATTTTTTTTTAAAAAAAAGACGAGAAACCACGGGTAGTGGAGCCTAATTTTACTATCCTGAAATAACTGCAGTACAAATATTGAAGAATTGATGGCAGGTGACAGACTGTAGAAAATTAGTCTCACGCTGTTTTCTTCTGTGAAGAATGTTGGTTTGTACTAGATGGTCAGCTTTGCCTTAGGTATTTCCTAGCTGCTGGATATTTGATATAGACAACTGGTACAGTATTGGCATTTCAGTGTGCTAGCATTTTTAGTTTTGATAAATACCATTGCGGGCAATGGGACTGTGCTCGAGAAATCTGATGAATCTGAGATGGGTTACTTGCCAAGACTTCAAACATTTGCTGGAAATGTCTTCAAATGCAATAAAAAAAACATTTTTAAAGACTTGATTTCTTGAATAAATGATATAAACATATTGGTCTCCTTTGTATTTGCACCCAACTTTGTATTTGCCCCCTTTGAATCGGCAGAACAGTGGCAGAAGAAGCCTGTGGGGCTGGTGTCCCACAGGTCACCACTGTCCACCCCTTCCCTTTGACAGCTGCCCACAGGGGCAGCGGGAGCGACATTGGGGGTAAGAATGAACTGCAACTCCCCATCTGCGAAAAAAGGAATGTCTGAGATTGAGCAGCCAGTGCAGGAGTCTCTAACGGTATAGGAGACACAGCCCAGGAAGTGATTCAGAATGGAGGGTGAGGACAGGGTGTGTGTGGAGGGGGGCGGTGTGCTAAAAGGTCAGTTACCCCAAAGGCCAGAGAGGACCAGCTAGCAAGTCCCTGGAGGGCCGGGTGGGGTCTTTAGCCCTGTGACTCCTCATTTGGATAGTGTTTCTTTGTGTCCATACATGCACACACACATGACACGCACACACACCTGCACTTGGAGGCAGCAGGAATGCTCTGCACTATTTTCTTTAGAAGTCAGTTGTATTCTGGTGCTGGTTTCCTGAGTAAGGAATAGGAGAACCTTCAGAACAGGCTCTGCTGAGGCTCTCCCTCATGACTATTGTCCTCTACCTGTAGTCTACTTTGGGGGAGGTGGTTTTCATAGGGCTTTTCACTAAGAAAATGGAAAAGTGGAAAATGTCAGAGACTGAAATATATATGTACAAAGTATGTGCATTCTTAACTCTGCAGATCTGAACCTCAGGGCTGTGCTGTGTAGTACTAATGTAGTCAATAAATGCCTGGAAAAGAATTTTATCACAGGTCTCTGTCAGGTGAAAGAGATGTATGTGTAACAAGTTAGTAAAACAACGTGCGAGCTGTTGGTTTAGAAACATTAATGTGAGCTCCATAGGGTTTGGATTACGCATACAATGGTTTTAAATGCAAATTTTAAGTAGTATGTTATTTATGTGTGGATTTGCTAATTTATATAGTAGCTTTTAAGTCCTTTGTTTAAATTGAATTTTTTTTTAAATCAGAATTTTAAGTAATTTAACATCTTACTTTTTGTCAGAACATGAGAAATTTACTGTTCATTGTAATTGCTGAAGAAGCTGTTCAACAAATCGTTTTCTGGTATTAAATAGCTAATGGACACACTTCTACTCAAAGAGACAGGACTCTTTTTTTTATTTTTATTTTTTTATTTTTTGAAAAACAGTTACTTTCAGCATTTCCTTTTTTTGATTATGAACTTTACATTGCCTCACCCAGCTCAGAAGGCATCCAGTTTTTTGTGTGAGAAGCATTTCATAGGAGTTGGGGGATAGGTGGAAGGGACAAATCCCAAACGAGGGAAAACCAGGGTCTGAGGAACTTTGTGAAGTTGAGGAATAGAGAGGATACACATGGTTGGTGCCGGGGACAGTTCTGAACCAAGCCCTAAGGTCACCTCAGTGACAGGAGGACACAATTTCCCAAGAATGTGGCCGTGTGTGTGTGTGTGTGTGTGTGTGTGTGTGTGTCTGTGTGTAAGACTTATTTATTATGTATACAGCAGGCCAGAAGAGGGCACTGGATCTGATCATAGGTGGCTATGAGCCATCATGCGGTTGCTGGGATTTGAACTCAGAACCTCTGAGGAGCAGCCAGTGCTCTAACCCGCTGAGCCATCTCTGCAGCCCCATATATGTGTTTCTTAAGGCATCACCTTCATTTCTGCTTTAAAGTTTTGAATCAGAACATTTCCGTTGCTTTTTCAGACTTTTAAAGTCGGCTGCTGTTGGATTCTCAGGGTGAGGTGGCCTCGCTGTGTGTACCTGCCCGTCCGGCACAGGCTTTGCCTTCCTGCTTGGTCATATTTTTTGGCAAAGTGACTTGGAACTCTGGCCATAGTCCTGTCTAAGGGAGAATGGGCAAGAATGGTGCTAGATGCCAGTTCTCTCTGTCAGGAAAGCAAGGGACCTCAGACTGACACTGTCCACTTCTTAATGTCCCCAAGAGACTTATTAAAGATAAGTAGCAGGTGGTCACAGGTGGCTTAGGCCTAGCTGTGAGCCATCAGTTGGGGCTGAGCAAGTTGCTGTCAGAACACTGTCGAGGTTTGGCGGACACCAGAGGCGAGGCAGTAGATACTGCGTAAGCAGATGACTATTGCCTAGGTAACCACATTACAATGCATCCCTACGATCTGTATCCATTCAAATCCGGACTTCCAAACACTCACCTGGGAAAATCTGTCACTGCTTTCTGATTTTTAAAGGCACATTGTAGAATGTGCAGTCTCCCTTTTATTTTACAAACAGGCACACGTTGAATTATTAGTGATCCAAGGGGTATGCAGCTTTCTACTTCCTTTTACTTATTTCTGTGTATGAATTAGTCCAGGGTCTCCTGCATGCCTGCACACGGGTCATGCTATGGCGCTGCACCCCGACGCCCACTGGTATCGTGAGCAGGGAAGGGCTTTCCTTGCCTCACTCTCAGCAGGACAAGTGACAGCGAAGGCTGAAGACCGAGAGGTTGTACAGCAAACCTTCAACCTTCCAGGAGTGTTGTGCAGAGCCGGAGGGCAGCAGACCTTGTCAGCGTCTGTCACAGCTGGTCCTTCAGCACCTAGCTCAGGATGGCCTCGTTGGAGGTCCTTGGTAATGTTTGCCTGGGATGCAGTGCACACTGACGGTGTCAGACTGCAATAGGCACTTGACTTGTAGCCATGACTCTCAGCACTTTAAGAATTATAGAACTTAGACTTGGTTTTTGTGTGCTTGTTCTTACTGGGGAGGTGGGGTGGATCCACAGCATTGCCTGTATTTAAAAAAAAAAAAGTGGGGGCTTTATTTTCTTCAAGGTCAAAACACCTATTTGCTGGAAATGACAATGCTGATGGCTCTTTCTCTTTAATTGGGTAGAAACCTCAGGTACAGAAGCAGCAAAAAATATGCCAAGTGCTGGTCTCTGACTCTGGCAGCAGTGGGCCACTGGGTGGGCAGAAGCTATGTCACAGTCCCTGTGCAAGTCCCTTCCCATACCCAACCAGTGGCCAGCGATAACAGCTCTCAGCCTGTGCTCTGAGACTCTTGGTCCTAAACAGCTCCCTAGAACTCTTGGCACTGGGAGCTCACAGTTTTTCTTCTCTGGGTCCTTACAATGCTTCTTTCTTTAGCTTCAGCTTTCCAGTTTCTTATCTCCTCTCCCCTCTCCCCTTCCCTCCTCCTCTCTCTCCTCTCCCCCCTCCCCTTCCCTCCTCCTCTCTGTCCTCTCCCCCCTCCCCTTCCCTCCTCCTCTCTCTCCTCTCCCCTCTCCTTTCTTAGCCTGGCCACTCTCATACTGTTCACCACTGGCTCCAAATGCTGATCTTTATAGCACGCGCAGTGTGGCTCCTGCTGGGCCTCCTAAGGCACCTGCCTTATAAGGCAGGAGCCTGGTGCTGGCGCCTCTGCTGTCTTCCCTCTATCCTGCCCTCCCACATCCAAACTCAAACTGAGTAGTCAAGACCATTCTGAGTAAGCCTATTATTGGGCCTGCTTTGCAGCAGAAATAGGAACAGCAAAGGATAGTCTCTTTCTGCTGACCTGCTGAGTGAGCCTCAGTAGTCTGCTTGTATAGCTGTGGAGTGTGTGCACCATCACTGTTTGTTTGGGACAGTCAGCCTTGCCTCAGCACCAGTTAGTCAGAGATGCTTTGGATGTTTAACAACCACAGCCTTGTCTCTAGGCACCAGTTACCGCTTTCTGTTAGACCACCAGGGGGCGCTGTACCCCTCTGGCCAAGGTAGAAATAATTTAAGGTTTTTTAGACTTCTAGGCTTATGGCCCCAAAGAGTCTAGCTCAAACTGTTTCGAACAGCCTGGCTGGGGTTATATCTGTATCCGCAATACCATCAGGACTGACACCAGTCCCAGTGCCAAGCAACAGGCCATCTCCTACTTGGCCTGTGTCTTAGGGTTATTCATGCTTGCTATGTTACAAAAATGAAAAAAGGAAAACATCATCGAAAGCAAGTTGGAGGGAAAGTGTTTAATTGGCTTAAACTTCCGCATCATAGTCCATAGCTGAAGAAAGTCGGGGCAGGAACTCAAACAGGGCAGGAACCTGGAAGCAGGAGCTGATGCAGAGGCCCCGGGGTATGGGAGGGGGTGCTGCTTACCGGCTTGCTCTGCCTGCTATATTATAGAATGCAGGACCAGGAGCTCAGGAATAGCACTACTTGCAGTAGGCTGGCCCCTCCTCCCATCAATCACTAACTAGGAAAATGGCCTACAGCCAGGTCCTTTGAAGGTATTTCCTCAGTTGAGGATCCTTCCTTTCAGGTGACCCCAGTTTGTGTCAAGTTGACATTAAATGGGCCAGCACAGCCTGCCTTATCACTCAGCTGTCACTGTCACTGTCACTGCAGTCGCAGCTAAGGACAGTCAGCTGGAATCACTGTGTTGGAATCATAATACCCTGATTGTTCCAGGGTATCGGCAGAATATTCAGCATGTCCAGCGCTGGCATAAGGTCGTCCCAGTTGTCTGTTAGCACGACAGCCTTTTGGTTCAAGGCAGCCAGGACAGCGAGGGAAAGCGAGCTAACAGCTGTTGTCGATAGAGCCAAACTGCCCCATCCCAGATGCCTGAGATGACTTTGTTGGTAAAGGTGCCCCTGACAAACTTGGTGACCTGAGTTCCAGCAGGACCAACTTGGTAGAAGGAAAGAACCAACTCCTACAGGTTGTCCTCTGACCTCTTGGACGTCAGCACGCAGGCGCATGCGCACACAAGAATAAATAAATGCAGTTCGTCCTCTCTGACCTCTTCCACTTCGGCACGCATGCGCAGGCCCACACAGTCAAAACAAATAAATGGTTAAACAACAAGAAACTTCCTATTGTCCCGTCCTTAACATTGCTTCCCATTTACAGGAAAACGGAACGTCAGGAGTACTCACAATAAGGACTTAATTCATAATTAATAATTAGCACTAGTTGTTTTAATAGATCATAACTATGCTTAGTGCTGGCCCAGTGACCCAGGAAGAAGTGTATCCCCCCCCCCCATTTAGTGTGTCTGCAGAGCTGGGATGTTAGTCTTTGTTCATTTCGTGTGGGATGCTGAGGAGCACAAGGTAAAGAGTTTGGTGGCCCTGGGTTCAAGTCCTCTGAACTACATGACCACTGGAAAAATGTATTTAATCTCTATGCCTTGGTATTTCTTTGTAATTGCTGGGAATTGTTAATGAGATGGGCCTTCATGGCACCATATAATAACCCTCAAGATTTGTTGGGTATTGGCACTGTTCCCTTCTGTGCTGCTGCTGCTGGTGTGTGTGTGTGTGTGTGTGTGTGTGTGTGTGTGTGTGTGTGTGTGTGTGTGAAGGAGCTGAGTCCTACAGTGGACATGTGTTTACTGACTCCCGGGGAAGATTAGGAATTGGCCTAAGACATTTACTTTATCCCCCTCGGTGAAAGGCAGTTGATGCCGTCAAGAAGATGGAATTAGGACCCGAGTTTCTTGATGCATGTTGGAGAATAAGTAGTGTGTTGGTAGGCAAGTCAGGGAGAAAAGGTGGAAGCTATCATGGGTGATCTTTACCATCTTCAGAAGAGGTGCTGATTTGTCAGGACTTTAGAAAGAAAAATAAGATTTTGGAAACATGTTTGAGCAGCATACACAGATCCAGAAGGCAGCTCTAGGGTGCTTAGCACAGGCTGGGTGCTGACTGGGGTTCTTAGGGCGATCACCGTGAGCGAGGACACACAGATGACCTGCGGCATTCACGGAGCCTACATTTATTTTCAGGTAGAAGTAGGCAAAACACAAAGGCCAAACAATAAGCAAAAGACATCTCTGTTAATTTCCAAGTTTTAAAGGTAGATTTCTCAGGACAGGGTGTGGGGAGGCGTTTTCTTTTCTGGTTTCAGATTTGTCTTCAAAGCTATTTGGAGAAGTCTTACCAAACGCTGTCTTTAACTCTTCTCTTGAGTTTTGGAGACCTTAACCATTCTTCTGAGTCAACTATTCATCTTTTTGAGCTTTGAGACATGAAGATGACTAAAATCTTGCCAAGGCCGCAGGCCCTCATTTGATGGTGCAGTTTGTATCACTGCCCAAGAACTGTATTCAACAGCAGTGTAGACATTGGGTTGTATTCCTCTCAACCTGACCAGTAGATGATGGACAGAGCAAAAATCAAAACGGAAGCTGTGAGTCAAGCTGCTAGGTATTGATGTTGATGGAGGTAGTCCCTGGAGGCCCGAGGAGTGCAGGGGAGGTCTGGTGTGTGGACAGAAGGGTGTTCCTGTCTGCTCAGAAAGAAAGCGCTCTCAGAGTTATTCCACAGAGAAGCGAACTTCCCTCACCTGTGAGAAAGCGCCGTGGCGTAGTGCTCCTTGTCGGGCAGAAGGCAGAAGCAGCTGGTGGAGCGGTATTAGATGTATTTGAACACGCGAGAGTGAATTACTTAACTCCCATTACCGGCAGACTCAAAGGTTAGGAAGGTCACCGGCTCGTTCACCTGCACATTACTTATCTTGACCAGAAGCCCACGAGAGTCATTCTGCAAGAACAAGGCTCTCATTGCCACTTAACGGATTTTTTTTTCTTAAAGCCTTATTTTAATTCTATGAAGTTTGATCTCAGAAATGTCATTATCAAGGTTTTCAAAAGAAGAATCACTTAATACTGTTTAAGTACATAATGGCTTCCAGTGTTCCACTTCATAAACCAACTAAAACCAGCTTTAATCTCTTCTGTAACTATGCTGCTTTAGGTGACCCTACGTTACAGTGCTGTCAAACCAGCTTATTCGTCACACAAAAATAATTATCGTGGCTTTGTTATAATCTCACCGTATTAGTCAGAAAGATTAACCTGGTTAGTCATGTGCCGTAGTCGCCAGGCTCTGGCACTATTTTTAAACATGAAAAAAGTTTCTGAAAAGATGAATATTTTGCTAATTCAAAGGATGTACTAAAAAAAAAAAGTGGTAGATCTGGTGGTCACTCTACAAGGTGTTTGTGGGAAGGAAGTACTTTTGAAATAACTGTATCTGCTCCTGGGTCACTACGAGGAGACTACGGGGTCACTACGATGGAGGGCTTGTCATGTGACCGGTAATCTTGGGTGGCAACAATTTTGGCGGGAGGGACCAGTTCCTTTGGGGTTGGGCAGGAGAATGACTTTACAAACTGTTTCTGTGGCTTATGTGCAGCCTCTCTTAGTCCCCTCAGGGAGCCTGTCCTTTCAAATGGCCGTGGGATTACATTTGGGCCCCTCTCAGATGAAGTAAGACATGGAAGTCCTGGTCATTGGGTCTAACCATAAGCCAGCTTTTGGCTAACTTGTGTCTTCCTCCCCACAGCCTGGTGAGGTGTGTATTATCTCCATCTTACAGATGAGCAGACTGGGGCCCAGAGTTAGGGGGTTGGCACGGTTAACGGCATTAAGTGGCAGGAAGCTTGGGTTTTTTTTTTAAAAAATAGATTTATTTATGTATATGAGTACATTGTAGCTGTCTCAGGCACACCAGAAGGCATTGGATCCCATTACAGATGGTTTTGAGCCACCATGTGGTTCCTGGGAATTGAACTCAGGACCTTTGGAAGGTCAGTGCTCTTAACCACTGAGCCATCTCTCCAGGCCCTGATTTTTTTGTAACCTAAATGGGGCATAAGGCCAGGGCTTCCAGCTTGCTAATCAAACCACCCTGCTTCTCAGCTATAACCCCGCCCATTCACTTCAGCATGTTGGCAACCACCCACACACCACTACAGTCTTCCTATTTAACTTGCTCAACAGTCACAGATGTTTTCAAGATCCTTGAGGACTCTAATTTCTTTCTAGAGACATTCTTGACACTCACTTTCTGTCCCAGAAGTCTGAGTGTCCCCTGCACGGGGCAAAAACATGTCTGAAGGGGCAGCTTAGGACGCACTGTGGCATCCGTTCTAGGAGAGTTGCTCGCCTGTCCCTCTCTCATACCTACCTTAGCCTGTGGTCAGATGCGGGCATGACTTCCCCTCAAAGATGTCTGTGTAAGCCTTGAAACAGATTATGTAAGATTGTGTAAGCCTGTCAACAGATTATGGAAGGAAGGAACGATTAGGGTCTAGATGAGGTTAGGATGCTAACCAGCTGTCCTTAAAGGCAGCCTTTTAACTATAGGAGAGAGAGGCAGGGAAATGCAAGAGTCAACTGAGACTGGAAGTAAGGATGCTATGAGCTCTTAGATGCAGGAAATGACAAAACTGCATGTCCCCCTAGAACTTCTAGAAGGGACAGCCTGCTGACCCTTGAGATCCGTTTCAGAATTTGCAGAACTCTAAGTCGAATTTGTTTTTTAAGTCACTAAGATGGTACAGGACAAAGCCAGCCTCTCGTTCCTCTGAGAGCACAGTTTGCTCTCATCACTGAGCTCATGGCTGGGAACAGCCAGCACGACATCAGTCTCAAGTTAGCAAAGCAAGAGTTCCGAGTGCTGACAGCAGACAGGATGGCGGAGAGCCTGGGAGAACAGTCCGCTGCTGCAGATCTAGCTACCGCTGCCTGGAAAGGGCCGTGAACTGTGCTTTTGACACAGGATCTCACTCTAGTCTGGGCTAGCCTCAAACTCTGTGGCCCAGGCTGGCCTTGAACTTGCAGCAATCCTCCGGGCTCAGCTTCCCAAGTGCTAGGACTACAGGTATGAGCCACCAAACATTTTAATTTTTTTTTTCTGAGACAGGTTTCTCTGTGTAGCCCTGGCTGTCCTGGAACTAGCTCTGTAGATCAAGCTGGCCCCCGACTCTGAGATCCACTTGCCTCTGCCTCCAACGTGCTGGGATTAAAGGTGTGTGCCACCACCACCCAGATACCATTTTTAGATTTAATAATTATTTTACTGGGCTGGAGACATGGTTCAGCGGTTAAAAGCACTGATTACTTCCAAAGGTCCCGAGTTCAAAAGGTCCCAGCATCATGGCTCACAACCATCCGTACCTAATGAGATCTGCTGCCCTCTTCTTGGGTGTCTGAAGACAGCTACAGTGTACTTACATATAATAAATAAATCTTTTAAAAAATACTTATTTTTACTGAGAAGTATAGCTATGTGACAGCATTGTTTCTAAATGCAGACAATAAGAAAATCTAGTCTGGTGTAAGATGAAATCTTAGGGTTGTTTTGATTTGCATTTCCCTAATGACTAATGAAGTTGAGCATTTTTTAAGATGCTTCTCCGCCATCCGAAGTACACCAGTCAGAATGGCTAAGATTAAAAATTCAGGAGACAGCAGGTGTTGGAGAGGGTGTGGAGAAAGAGGAACACTCCTCCACTGCTGGTGGGGTTGCAAATTGGTACAACCACTCTGGAAAGCAGTCTGGCGGTTCCTCCGAAAACTGGGCACCTCACTTCCAGAAGATCCTGCTATACCACTCCTGGGCATATACCCAGAAGACTCCCCACCATGTAATAAGGATACATGTTCTACTATGTTCATAGCAGCCCTATTTATAATTGCCAGATGCTGGAAAGAACCCAGATATCCCTCAACAGAAGAGTGGATGCAAAAAATGTGGTATATCTACACAATGGAGTACTATTCAGCCATTAGAAACAATGAATTCATGAAATTCTTAGGCAAATGGATGGAGCTAGAGAATATCATACTAAGTGAGGTAACCCAGACTCAAAAGGTGAATCATGGTATGCACTCACTAATAAGTGGATATTAACCTAGAAAACTGGAATACCCAAAACATAATCCACACATCAAATGAGGTACAAGAAGAAAGGAGGAGTGGCCCCTGGTTCTGGAAAGACTCAGTGAAACAGTATTCGGCAAAACCAGAACGGGGAAGTGGGAAGGGGTGGGTGGGAGGACAGGGGAAGAGAAGGGGGCTTACGGGACTTTCGGGGTGTGGGGGGGCTAGAAAAGGGAAATCATTTGAAATGTAAATAAATTATATCGAATTAAAAAAAAAGAGAGAGAAAAGAAAATCTAGTCAACCAAGCAATTGATTCACTGAACTATAATTGCTGTTCTAGTATCTTTCTTCTAATTGTAGCAGATTAGAGCCAAGGGGACTTTAATTAGGTTGATCCACTTTCCAGGCAGAGTCACACAGCGATAGCTGCAGGGTCAAAGTTCAGACCTTCAGAAACGGAGCACTGTTTTAGCTACCTTGCTGCCGCTAAAATAAAACATATTGACCAAAGCACCACGTGGGAAGGGTTTATTTGCCTTCTGGTCTCAGCTAGTTATTGAGCTAGCCAGGGCAAGAGCTTGAAACACTGGCACTTGCCTGCTCACTCAAAGGCTCATGGTTTGTCAGCTTTCTCACACAGCTCAGGACCACCTGCAGGGCACCTCCTGTGTCAATCAATAATGAAGACTCTCCTCTGCAGACACGCCTGCCCACAGGCCATTTGGAGCCGAGTAATCCCTCAACTGAGACCCCCTTCTTAGATGACTCTAGGCTGGGTCGAGTTGACAGAGCTAAGTAGTAGTGCAGGGTCCAGAGGGAGAATACAACAAAATCTTAGGCAAACGGCAAAATCGGAACAGTGTTTGTGACTCCCTTCTGGGATTTTTAAGGGCACAGAAGTCACAGTGGAAACTTAGCACGTGCCAGTCAAATCCTCTTGCCACCAAGCATGACAGCTCGGGCGCCATGTCACCCGCTATGCTCACACTTCTGCTCCAGCTCCCAACGTAGAGTGCGCAGTACAACCATGGCGGTCCAAATTCTCCTCCTCTCACTGCAGCAGCAGTGATGCCATCAGCAAACCCTGTCACCTTATCAGCCTTGCGGATACACGCAAGACTGTCCCGATCACCAACCAGGAATGACAGTTCCCTGTGAGCAGTCTGCTCTGGCCCTACCCCCAACCCTGAGCCGGACAGACAATGCCTCCTCTGCTGGTCCTAGAATGCCAATGCTAGCACCATGTTTGTGCCAGCCACATGGTGTGTTTGCCAGGATCCCTCAAAGCCAGAGGCGGGACGCCTGGAGAGGAGGCTGGAGACAGGTGACCTGGCGTCCCCGTTGCCTGCTGAGTGGTCAGAGCCCATCGTCCTCAACTGTCAAATGATGGCTTGGTGGCCTAGGGAGAGAGCTCTCTCTAGACGGTGTTGGAAAATGGTGACGATATACCCCCTCATGTTTGACCTTTGACCGGGAAAGCTGAGCACAGAGGGAAAGGGTTTGCTTGCAAATGTAGATAATTTTTATTATAAAGCTTGATATAAAAAATTACAAGTAAGCAGAGAGCAAGTCTCTCCCTTTGCCTCTCAAGCCAGCACTCAGAGCTGCCCGACTCCTCTCTGTTCTCTTCATTGTAAAGAATCTAAAAGCATAATTCTAAAATGGACTCCTCTAGTTTCATGGTTCTGATTGTTGGGTGAGATAAAAGAGTAACATCTCTTAGTCGTCTTTGCTTCTAAAACATCCAAATTCAGATCTTACAGTGTGATTTATAAATGGATCTGAAGCTAAAGTCCAATTGTTAGGAGAAATGTCATTATTAAGCTAACACAGAAGTTGTAAATGATTGGTGACATGTGGATGTTGGGAAATTTTCTGTTCTTAGACTGTGGCATAACATTCGCATGACCTGTATAAGGAGACGGAGTTGTCCAAACTATTTCCTCCAGTTGTGGGGCCTGAAAGTCTAATAACTGGCATCTTTAAAATCTGTTTCTTTGGCTAAAGAAATTTTTAAAATTGAACAGGGATGTGGTACAAATGCCTTTAATCTAAACACTCCAGAGAGGCAGAGGCAGGTAGACCTCTGTGAGGCCATTCTGGTCTACATAGCCAGTTCCAGGCCACACATGGCTACTGAGACTCTCTTTAAAAAAAATGAAATAAAATTAAAAAGCTATTTCCAGTTAAAATAAACAAAAAGTTACTTCTAGCTAAGCTAATTTTCTACTGGGAATTTTAAAGAATTAAAATGAATTTTACGTCTAACTACAGAACAACTCGTAACGTCTCTTAGAGTGCATATGACAGCTCTCATACTTGGAAGCACAGATGGTGAACTGCTCCCTCCAACCTCCTCAGCCCAAGCCTATCAGCAGGGAAGGCATGGCTGAAAGCAGCCGCTTACTGGCTGGCCTGCTCGGAGAAGGAAACCCCTCAGGAAGATTCAGAGTCTTACAATGGGCGTTGTCCCTGCCAGTGGGAGTTTCTCACAGGCTTGACAGGTACTGAGCTGTACCCCAGCCCCAGGTGTCAGGTTTTACCCTAAAGGGACTTTGAGAGACAGGAGGGTGGGCGCACAGTGATGAGATGAATCCCAGGTGAATGAGAAGTCTTGAACGGCGAGAGGAGGGTGCAGTATTTTATAGACATAAGCGTGTGCTTAGGGTTCTGCGAATGAGCCCCCCATAGCACCCCGCTCCGCTGCGATTGTACCCGAGGAGAAAGCTGCGGGCTGTACCCGCTCATCTACACAATGAAACTGTCCTCAGGTTGCCGAGTTGTTTATGTGTGGCGCCTTTGAGACAAGGACTCAGGCAGCCCAGGATGGCCTAAAACTTGACATGCCACCAGGATGACCTTGAACACCCGATTCTCCTGCCTCTACCTAAGTGCAGATCACAGGAATGCATCACCATGGGTCTCAAAACAGCTTGCAGACAGCTGGCCACATGTGGATGCCGTCCTGACCATTTCAATCTTGCACCAAGCTTTTCCTTAAAACACTTAAGCTTTTAGTGTGTGTGTGCATGCGCGCGCGGGAGTGCATATATGGGAGTCTGACGTTGTGGGAATTGCTTCTCTTCTCCCACTGCGTGGGTAGGGTCCCGACTGATGGAGCTCAGGTCTTCATGTTTGGCAGCATGCCCCTTCACCTAATAAGACTCCTCGATGACATTGTTTATAAAGCACACACAATATTGATAACCTCGCCTTGGAGCTGCTGCGTGCAGCGTGCCCAGAAAATACTAGTTACCAGGTGTCAGTGTGGCAGATAGGGAGGAGGAGAAGCCATTAACGCAGGAACAGGGTGTGAAAGTCCAGACCCAGGGTGAGCAGTGAAGGCAGGGATTTGTGGGCTGCTGGCAGAAGTTACTGAAACTCTGTAAGGAAATGAACCAGGGGCCGAATGTAGAAGATGGCCCATAAAAACCAATCTAAAATACAAGTGGATGCTTGTTTTTTATATATAACCACATATATAGCCATCCATGTGTACGGGTATTCAATTTGTTACCTTTCAACTATTCCTAGATTGTTCAAGGTAAAAAAAAATTTTTGACAAGTTTTCTGAGTAAAAACAGTTTGGGGACTTGGTTCACACCTTTAGTCTCAGTCTGAGGCAGATCGGAGTTTGAGGCCAGCCTGGTCTGCACGGGAGTTCCGGGACAGAAAAACCTTATCTCACCAACGATATAAAGACTCGTCACTTACTCCTCAAAGGGCCGAACTTTCAGAACTTTTTAAAGGTCGCTTACTCACCTATTTTCTTCTGTCTTTGCTTAGAAGTCACCTTCAATAATTTATGTGCATTCCTGTGCTCAAGTGCTAAGGATGACTCTAATTTTCAAACTCACTCAGGAAAACAGAAGCTTTAGAGACCAAAACCAAACAACTCCAAAACAGCAGCAGTAGCAACAACAACGGGGCTGGGAAGATGGCCCAGCAGTTAGGAGCACTGAATGCTTCTTCCAGAGGACCCAGGTCCAATTCCCAGCACCTACACAGCAGCTCGTAACTGTCTGTAGCTCCCAAAGCTGACACCCACAGACATACATGCAAGGAAAACAATGCATATAGTTTATTTAAAAAAGACCCAAGAGTATGTTGCAAAACTACAAGTATTTCATGAGATTAATCTGTTAGTGTTATATTTTATGTCATAGAAACATTTCTTTCCCAAGTCAAATGTACAGATTTGTCCTAGAATGTACTTGTTTTATAATGGTCAGATTGCCCTTCCACACTGTTCATAAAAAGGCATTTACATTTCATCTACTAAAAAAAAAAAAGACCGTATCTCAAAACAAAACTTGGGGAAAGCACGTTCCACGTTCCACCTCCGAAAGGGACTTCAGAAAGAACATCGGGGGCGGGAACCGTATTTGGTTTCTGGGTGGCAGCTCAGTATGTAATACTGTGTGAGACAAACATGGGGGGACGCAAAGTGCCAAGTGTGGGTGGGCAAGGAGGACTTCTTGACCTTCGGGGTAGGAGGCACTGCGGGGACCGACTGAAGAAAGGGAGGGAATGAGTCAGGGGCTGACTCTAAGGCAGTGCGGTGCGGACTCCGCATTCTCTTTTGGTTCAGGGGGAGGTCTGTGGGGACCTGTGGGGCAAGAAACTATTCTCCCTAGTGACAGATATCTTGCTAATGTCAAGATGCAAGACCAGAAAATGGGAGAATGTACCCGTCACTGTGTCCAATATACACACGGAAAGATGATTTACGTAAAAGGGTGCTCTTTGCCTCAGATTGGTCAAAGGAGGGACAGGAACAAAAAGGGGTCTCTTTGGGACTGGCCCAATGTAGGGTTCTATAGATGCTGAAGGTGATACTCAAGGTTCCTTTCTGGAACATGCTAGTGCTGGGTCAAGATTATACATTTGGAAAGGAGTGGACAGGTTCCTGGATAAATAACCATGCCCCTTCCCCTGAAAGGCTGGCGGTGTGATGAGTCTTTGGTGTTTAGAGAACCTTCTGGCTTAAAAAGCCTTCAGGCACTGCAAGGAGGTAGCTGAGAGGCCCATCCTGTGTACCTGAACCAGGCTACTGGACTTGGGGACGCTGCTGAGCCTGCAGTGTTAGGTTTACACACGGAGCGGTTGGTGGTACTACAGCAGGATCTTGGTGATCCCGCCGTCGTTGTCGACATCAGGGTCCTCCTTGGGCAACAGAGGCGTGGGAGAAGGCTGTTGCGGGACCTGTGTACTGGGGCTCGCACTGGGGCTGGCCTTCTTCACCCACTCACTCAGCGCTTCGCGCTCCACCTGAAGCTGGCGGCGCTCCTGCGCCAAGGAGTGCGCCTCCTGCTGCAGAGCCTTGCTCTTGCGCTCCAGCGCGAGCTCCGCCTGTCGGAGGGCCGCCTCGCGCCGCTCCAGCTCCAGCTCACGCTGGCTGCCCCGCACTGCCAGCGCGCCCATCTGCTCCAACAGGCGTGCCCAGTCGCCCTCGGCAGCCACGGTGACCAGCGGCCGGCAGCACGCGGTGGGCGGTGTGCTCTGATCAGCGCTCTTCCTGAGCTCCTGCAGGTGCACAGCACTCAGGTGCTGCCACAGCGCCCGTGTCCACAACTGGAAGGTGGGATGGCCGCCCACTCGCTCCCCGCACAGGCGGCAGGTGGCCCAGGTGCTCACCCGTTGCCTAGGCTGAGCCGGGTCCAGATGGAAGTAGCCCCAGGCCTCGGAGTAGGATAGCCCTGTGGGGCTGCCTTCTTCTGCAGGGTTATCAGGCCTGCCTCTGTTTTCCATGGTGGTCTTCGGGGGCTTTTTACTCTTCATTCCTTCTGCAGTGTCTGCATGGAGGCGGGGAGAATAACAGTAATTATTATACACACAGATCCTATAAACATTAGCTGAGGACAAACTACCTTTTATGCTAGAAAATTTGTGGATATGCTTTTTCCTCCCCTCCTTAATACTCAGCATTAAATGCCAATGTCTAAGAAAAGAATGTTAGAGATGTCTAGTCCTTCTTGCACTAAGCGGTCTCTTCCGAACAAGTTATCTCCACGTATGTGAATCAAGAAACTAAGCTAAATGCAGGAGATGTAACTAGGTAGTGTGCTTGTTCAGCATGCACACGTGACTAGATTTGATCCCAAACACCACATATTAGGAGTGGCGATTATAGCAATGTACTTATAAGAAAATTGGCCATATAGGAAACCATAAGCTTTCAAAGTATGCACATTTTAGGAACTAGGCAGATATAAAGCAGAGCCTTTAAATTAGAAGGTAGCCAGGTCTTTCTCATGACCTTGAGGTCCTGGTTATTGGCAGGAGGTTCTGGACCATCCTAGGTTCCAAAGTAGAAAGATGTGTACAGGATAACTCAGGATGATCTTAGAGATTATAGGACATACAGACTCACAGAAATGCCATGGAACAACAGCCTTGGTTAGCAGGAAGATGACCAGTGAACACCCATCTAGGATCCTCTATTCCAGAGCATTTTCTAAGTCTACAACACATAGGCACATAGTCTTTATTGTCCATGCTAACTAACGGTTAGGACACACTCATTTAGAATGATCGAAAGCTTGTTTGACACTTCCAGTTACAGGGCTGGGGAAGAAGCTTTGTCTGCTAAAGTATCTACCCAAGAGGGACCCAAACGCAGTGTCAGGACTGTAATTACCAAGTCTTCAATATGTGTTAGGCATCACAGCATGGGTGCGGAGATCAGACAACTCACCCAGGGACTGGGGTTGTTCTTCCATCTTTACGTGAGTTCTGGGGATTGAACTCAGAGGTCACCAGGCTCACAAAGCGAGCGTTTTCCCTGCTGAGCCATCACCCTGGTCCAATGGCTAAGACAACTCACCCACACAACTCCCTGCCCCTCCATCCAAAAAAACCTAAAAAGTTGGCATTTGGAACAAATTGGAACAAGTTGGAAGTGGACCAAATGTGTGGATCTGGACAGACTGTGAAAGTTAAAACAGAATGCTTAAGAGTTGTTGGGCTCTTCTGATGACCATCGCAGGAAGCATCACGGCCAAGGAGAGTCAAGCTTAGTGAATGGGCCAGTGACTGCTCCCTCTGCCAGGGGGAGGGAGGAGCAGGAGAGACTAACATTACAGAACTGTTAAATCAATGAAACTGAAGACAAAGGCCAGGAAAAATAACCTCTGCATATGTACATGTATGTCTGTGTCTGTGCGCACGCGCGCGTACACACACACACACACACACACACACACACACACACACACGAATGGACATGGAGAGATTTAGGTTCCCAATTTTACAAAATAATGGGCATCAAATCCCAGAAATGACATCAGCGAGTGCTTCCGACACCCATTCCCCGTGTCCAGACAGATCATCCAAACTAAAGATCAAAGGAATTTCAGAGCTAAACTATACTGTAAATTATAGATTCATGCAGAATAGCCTCCCAAAAGACAAGGGCTATAAGTTCTCTTCAGTAGCCCATGGAATCTTAATACAAAGGAATCAACAGATCACAGTGAAGCAGATCTAGAAAACAGCAAAAACTATAGAAACTTCCCGGACATTTAGAAATTAGACCACCCATTTTCCAAAAGAACAGTGGACCACTCCCAGCTGCTTATGACCTACCAGACTTAAAGGCTAGAGAAAGTGAATAATTTAAACAGCTCTGTAACAGGCAATGGCATTAAGTCTCCCAACAAAGGAGGGCGGGGTCACTGCTGAATTCTACCAAACATTTAAAAGAAGCTACTACAGATGTGCCTCAAAACCATTCCAAAAAACAGAAAAGGCAACACTACCAAACTCTCTACAAAGCCAGGATTCCTTCTATGCCAAACCCGGATACGGACACAAGAGAGAAACTAGACTATAGACCAATATCCCTGATCGCAATAGGTACTGAGTATGTTCTATTTATCCCTCATTGCTTCGGCGATCATGTGGTTGACTTTAAGTCTGTTTATGTACACTTACATTTATTGAGCTTTTGTTAAACCATTCTTGCTATATATGGGCAAAAAGAGTAGCCAATGCTATATACAGTATAAATGGGGAAAACAAAGCATTTTCCCTAATGAGGACAGGTGCCCATTCTCTGCCCTGGTTCAGTGGACTCACTCAATGTCTCAGCCAGTGTGGGGAGGCAGGGCGAGGGGAATGGGTACAAACAGAAATGTAGTAGTGAAATTATTTCAACTTGCAGATGGCAGGATCCTGAGAAGACCCTTAGGTCACCACCAGAGAACAATTTCAGAAAGTAACAGGAAACAAACTCAGCATCCCAAATCAGTAGCTTTTCTACATACTAGTAACAAACTTGCCAAGAAAAAAGGGGGGAAAATCCCATTCTCAATACCAAAACAAAAATAAAAACGAAACAAAAACCCCAAAGCCTAAAGTGAATGATCTCTATTAATATAAAAACTAAAATATTGAAAAAAATTTGAAGTAGACACTGAAGATGAGAGCCTGTGCTCATGGTTTAGCAGAATTAATAGTGGGAGTGGCTATGCTATCAAAAGTTATCTACAGAGTTAATGCAATCACCTGCAAGAATTAGAGAACAAACACCCAACATTCATTTGACACAGAAGACTCTTGACTCTTAGTCAATTCAATGCAAAGCAAACCAGCAAAACTGGAAGCACTGGCTCCCAACCCAGTGTGACAGCCAGCTCCCAACCCCGTGTGACAGCCAGCTCCCATCCCGTGTGACAGCCAGCTCCCAGGGTATTTATGTGCACCCCCCATATACACACAATTAAAATATGACCAGCTTAGATGTCTATCAACAGATGGCTGAGGATGTGGCAGGGGACACATACAGACAAGGGAAAGCTTGACATCACAGGACAGTGGAGGAAACTGAGCTGTATGCAGTGAATAAGCCGGACTCAGACAAGTGCCACTTCCCCCTCACATACAGAAGTAAGGTGTATACACAAATGTATGCATCTGTAGGACACGACTGTACAGAGAGAGAAGAGGCTAAGGGCTAGGGAGGGGACAAGAGGATGACAGCAGACATGCGTCATAGGAGCAGAAGGTAGAACCATTCAGGGGACAATGGGACCAGCAAGGTAGGTATGTGTGTGAGGGGTAAAAGAACGAACTGTGGAGAAACAGCTACGTATGAAAATGTCACAGTGAAACCCAGATCTCCTCACGCTGCCCAATTATTCTAAAGAGTACATAGGACAAGATTTCATATTAGAACCTGGTTATCTAGTTTTATCTATATACCCCATCTGTTAAAAACTCCATTTCCTTCTGTTTTGATCTACTCTTCAGGGCTTGTTTTAGTGACTAGACAGAGGATGGAATGCTATCATAGTGAACCTGTATACTTTATTTCATAAATTTAAAAGGATTTGACTACCGCTTCACCATTTTGACAGGCATGTGAGCCTGTGGGTTTTTTTCACCTGTGTGGAGGGTTCAGAGTCCCCATTTCTTATGCACCTCTAACAATGCCGGGGTGACCCATCTCTGTTAAGCTTTTTACATCCCTGTGAGCTGCGAGCTGGGCTTCCTGTAAATTCTGGGATGCTGAGCGCGCACCGGCCACATGTGCGGTCTGTTGGGAGTTCAGGCTAGCATGAGTTCTTCACCATGCTCCTCACCAGAGAGGGGACAAGCAACACTGCAATGTGGGCCAGCACAGCCCTGCCCCTCCGAGGTGGTGGGTGTGGGCCAGCTCAGTCCTGCCCCTCCGAGGTGGTGGAGAGGACATTCTTTGCCTGGTCAGCCCTTTACTGTTGGAGGTCTTAACCAATGGAAGGCAGCATGGTAGGACTGCTCCACCTTCTCTGTCCTCCACAGCGGCCGCATCCCGGCTCCCTAAGATACGACTTTCTATCAGGGTGGAAGCCCCGCCCCCGCACCTGCCCAGCCCCAGAATGCAACCCGAGCCATTTCTGCTTTACCTGGAGCCCAGCGGAAGCCCAGGCTCACCCATCTAGCTCCTGAACTGCTCAGCACGACAGAGCACCGCGAGTTCTCACAACGGGATGTTTAAAAAGCGAGCGATCCAATAGCAAACTGGGCAAGAATCATGGGTAGGCCACTGACCCCAGGGCCAGTTCAAACATCTGTGGAAAGGCAGTTCTGCTCAGGGAACTGCTATGGGGGCAAGCGCAAGTGTCATTTTACATCCACCACCCTGACCGAGGTGGGCAGGCAGGACCTCCAAAGTCAGGAAGGGGGCAGAAACAGGGCACACTCGCTTCCTACCAAACATCTGAGCGCTTTGAGGAAAGCCATCTGGAACCTTCTACATTAGTTAAAAATAGGTGTGATTTTATTCTGTAGAACTAAAGGTACCAACACATGAAGTCATAGGTGGTAGGATATTTACTTCATTATTATTTAGAATGGGAACGACAGCTGAGTATATAATGTCTGTCTACAACAGGGAATATTATTGCAGTCATTAAAGGATGGGAAATCTACCAGGTGTTCTAGCAGAAGTTTTTTTCGGGGGGGGGGATAAAGTGGGGGGCATGTTATAAAGTATGTATAAAATCCCATCATTTCTAGATAATGCCAGATTTCTATAGTGTAGTAAAGTGCAGTAAAGATACAAATGTTCTTTTATAGCCTAATGAACCCACCAGATACGGAAGATCTGTAAGCAGAAGCTGGCTTTAACCCAGTTAGCCTACCAAGCACTGTGTGCACTAAACACTGCAGTGCATTACGGAGCATCAGCCGTTTCCTCATGACTGCGAGGCTCCCAGAGCTGCCACTGGGCATTTCTGCCCAGCTGCCCGTGCTGTGTGCTGCTAGCCACATCACATGTCAGAACTCCAAGTACAGCTTCTAATTGCCAGTTAGTTTAAAGGTAACACTGCTCCGCCAATCACATTGTGTTTAATGGCGGCTGCCCTGAGGAGGGTATAAAGGCCCACTGGGTGGGCTGTGCGTGATCGTTCTTTCTCTGTGTGCAGGGCGACCCCAACATGTTGGAACAATAAATTCCTCTTTTTGCATCGGAAAAAAAAATACAGCTTCTACTGAATGTCTACCACTTGCATACCATCATCACAGAGTCCAAAACTCCTATATGGAGCCGTCTCCACAGATTCAGGCTAAGAAAGTATGGAGACATAACAGCTGAGGTGTAAGGTGATAGGAGAGGAGGAGGAGGGGAAATATTAAAAAAGCCAAAGAAAACCTGAGAAAGCGTATGGGTGCTATGCCTATGCCTTGCCACAATGCATGTGGCAAGATCTATACGTAAATAAAAAGCAACTTTTAATAAACAACCCTCGGCCTCTCAGCTATGAGTTCAGGTGGAAACAGACACTAAGGAGGCTGGAGGAAGATGGTCCCAAGGACGAAGCCCTTGCTCAGACACTTGAGATCCACAGGCACAGAGGGTTGCCATCTGAAGGGCGACATGGACCTATAGGGTCCATAAGTGTAGCGTTGTTCCCTGAGCCTTGCTCAAGCAGGAGATTCTGTGCCCACAAGAAGCAGAGGATGGAACGGGAGAGGAAGGAGCTCAACCTGTTCCCCTGCTTGACAGAGCAGACACCAGGCTGCGGAGGCCGCAGGTACATTTCTGTGAATTAAGATGGTGTGCTTCTAAAGGGTTGCCAAGATGCAGGCTGCCTGGCTGCCCAGCACTGTGCAGAGGCACTGCAGAGGCGTGACTAGCACCTCCCGCTCAGGCGCACCAGCACTGAGACTGTAGTGGCTGGGAAGCACTGTGGCATTTCTCACACACATCCAAGATGGAGTCCTAAGAGACTCATAATGCCCAAAGCAAACCAGAAAGGACCTGAGACCCACAACCATCGCTCTTCAGATTGATTTCCCCTTCCAAATAGCCCTTCACATAGACACAGATTGCTCAATACTCAGGTCCAGGGACTACGGCAAGGTGGGCTAGCCTAGGCTAGGTGACGTCCACATCTGTTAGCACCAGATACCAATGCATAACCATTAGTATATGAGTAGTTAACGGAGAAAATGAAGGCCAAGACTTTTCATTCTTTTCCTTGGACATTTTTAAAACCTGGCACAAAGGCGCCGGCAGGTGCGATTATTTTGCTTGTGCCTTTACTCTGGCCAACTCTCATCCAAATAAAAGTTCGCCATGCACCTGTGTGGGGCTCCCCCCACCCCCCTGGGCCTGCTGCTGCCGAGCTGAGAAGAGGCGAGCAGACTCTGCCTTCAAACACTCACCACAGGGGCAGGGGCGTGGGGGAGGAAGTGGTATTTCCAATAAAAATTCCAACATCCTTGGTTAAAGTCACATCAGCGTTTGGCTTCAAAAAGAGTTCTGCTTTGTTAGTATATAACTAGGCTTCTGAGTTCTTGTTTTAAAATTAAACACATTCAAGCTACTTAAAAGTACTGCTAGGATAAAATCAACTTAGTAACAGACAATTTTGAGTCCAGTTTTAGAGGGGACATGTGCTAGATGACAAAGTTAATTGCGAGCTTTCACGGCAAGGGGAGACCACCACTTTGGCGCTGTGCCTATAAATCTTGCTGAATGTCACCTGGGTCCACTCTCTGAGTGACGAGCCTGCATCCGGTGAGAGAACAGATTCCCTGTGGATCACTCCGCATTTGCGTCCATTTTGAAGAAACTCACTAGTAACTACCAGGTTAAATCCAGACTCCTCAGTATGACTTCCACAAATACCAACACAGGCTAAGGAGGCTACTAAAACCTGGAACTATGGAGCCCGCAAGATGGCTGAGGAGTTAAAGGCACCTACCCCAGGCCTGATGACCAGAGTTAGAACACTGGGACTCAGATGGTGCAACTATGGTCTTATATGCTAATATGTATGTCTATACATGTATACATGTACATATGTATAACTAACATTTATCATAAGACAAGCAGATGTACTATCTCTAGTAATTCTTTTGTTGGTGGTTTTGGTTTTTATTTATTATTTATTATTTATTGTGTGTGTGTGTGTGTGTGTGTGTGCTGTTAGGAGACTGTACTCACATATGCTAGGCAAGTGTTCTATCTCCTGCCCTGTAGAAAAAAAAAAAAAAGGAAGAAAACTGTTCCGTCTCAAACTCAGGACAAATGGCTAAGGTGACTATTTAACTTATCAAAGTAGACCATGGCTGCTGGTCTCCATCAGCGTCCCCAACACCTGTTACAGAGGCCTGGCTCCTCTCAGTACTCCTTACTTGGCGCCTTACCCTACACCTTCCAGCTCAGGGGCTGGCTTCCCTTCCCCCAACCCCTGCTCTCTATACTCTTACCTATAAAGTAGCCACTTTAGTACCTCTTGGCTACTTGCCCGCCAGGCTGTTAGCCCCTCCTGCCTCTCTTCCCCCTACCCTCTCAGGGCTCCTTCAGTTTGGATATTCTGGCTGCCTCTGGCTATGCGCTCTGAGCTACAATAAACCTTAACCATCCCGAAGGACACCAGGGCTCCATTTTCCATTCACTCTAAAGCCCCGGGCTTTGCCGTGCACCTTTATTGCACATCTACCTGGCTTTGTTTAAGGCATGTGGTCACTACAAGCCACCCAGGAGCTCATGTTTGCACACATTAGAACTGGGTAGGCCAGAGGTCAAAGAACCAGGGAACAATTCTCAAAAGGAAACAAGTGAGGTGCAGTCCTGTCTGTGCTTCTGTAGTCAAGGCCAGTCACTTCAGTTGGATTGGCCCGGCAAAGTAATAAACAGGGATGTGTTGATTGAGCCTGGATCTAACATGAAAAACTGATGTTATGAAATTCACAGATTATGTGAAACACTAACTGCACCTGTGCTTACTTCAACAGAGGTTTAAAATCAAAGCAAACATAACTGAGTAATTAATTAGCCTTCACAGCTGCAGTGCCAAGGAGCTACAATCCACTCACCTGTGATCTGTCCAGTTCTGCTCACCTATCAGTTTCCTGCCATGGACTCATTCATAAACAGACCCAGACAACTAGAAAAATTAGTCTGTAATTATTAGCCTGAAGGCATATATTAAAAGCTGGTAGAAGGGCTGGAGAGAGGGCTCAGTGGTTATGAGCGTCGGCTGCTCTTCCAGAGGACCGGAATCCCAATCCCAGCATCCGGGTCCAGCCGCTCATCCTAACTGCCTGTTAGCCAGCTCTGTGGAATCCGACACTCTGGTTTCCTCAGGCATCCTCATGGGCATGCAAACACCAGGTGGGAGTGGAAGCATTCACATACAAAGTGTTTTAAGTCAGTAAAAATGACTGCAAAGTATTGTGAAACAAGAGGTAAGTGCAAAAAAGGTTCAGAAAAAGGTTTTACATGGGCTGTTAAAAAAGTACTGGACTCATAGCTATTTAGTAAAGCAAAAGTGCTACCTGACTGCTTTAAGCTCAGCTGGGTTCTCAGCTACTTCTACCATTAGCTAAAAGGCACCAAAGCACCATTAATGCATTTTAAAATAAGGCACTATGCCCGAAAGTGCACCTTCAATTTCAGCTCTGCATTAATATATATGTATCTATTCATGTACATAAACACACTTATGGCCTTTGTAACTTAAAAATATTTTAAAGTTGAGAATTACCTGGTATGGATTCTTTAAAAAACACTTTAAAAAACAAAATTTCCTATGCTTTTTATTGTCACTTGCCTGAACTATCTTGGAGGCCAACTGGAATCATAGGAATTTAATCCCATGAATTTATTAATCCAAGCCCTTGGGAGGCAGAGGACAGTTAGTCCCTGAGATCGAGATTAGCCTGGTCACCCAAGGAAACATAGTGAGACCCTGTCTTAAAAAAAAAAAAAAATCAGGAACACCACTAATTATCTCAACTCAGGAAACTAATTATCCAACAGCTGTTCTCAACTCAGGAAACTAATTATCCAAACACCTCTTTGGAGCTCAGCAAAGGCAGGTACTTTTTTTCTTCCAATGAAGGAAAACTCTTCCCATTCTCTTTAGTAAAGCTTTGAGGCAGCCACAGAAGGCTTGCACAACCAAAGGCACCAGTGTGCCGGGAAAGGATGGGGGAAACTCTTTTGTTTGTGTCTAGTGGAGGAGGGGATTCTGGTTTACACCGGTTTTCTCCCCCTCGCACAGGTGGGAAACATTAACCAAGTCACAATTAGCGCAAGAGGGCCCCGGTGGGCACACAGCCGCAGGCTGGGTTCAAAGTCAGCTTTCACCGAGGCAACTTTATGGGGACAGATTCCCCCCCCCCCCCCCCCCCGAGCTGTTTAACCCTAGAGAACCGAGAAGCCCCAGAAGGCCCTGGAAGCCCACAGGCTGGGCCCCTCCGCCAAGCCTGGGGTAGCCGGCATCCCCTGCAAAACCCGCGGCTGCGGCCCCGGAGCCAGCCCAGGGCCTAGGGGCTCCCGAAGTCCCCGCGGTCCTGCGTGGCGTCCCCCGCATCTCTCCACCCCGCGCTCTCTCCGATCTCCGACGTCCCCGCGGACCCCCGAGACCACTGCAGTCCCCGGTGTCCCCGCGATCGCTCCTGCCACGCCACGCCGCCTAGCCCCAGCCAGCCACGCTCACCGGGACGCCGCGAAGGTCGCCCCTCGCCTCCGGGCTCTTCGCAGACATTTTGTCCTGGACGGAAAGAGCCGATTCCCCCTTAAAGACACAGCGCTCAGTTTGTGCGTCTGGGGGCGTCCAGGGGGCGGTGACGCGTGGTCTGGACGCCGGGGCGCCCTGCTAAACCATCCGGTCCGGGAGGGGTTTAGAGTAACGGATGGAGAACTAGTTTAACGAATTGAAATTTGTGGGAGGTTTTTGAACGGTGCAATAATAGTGCAGGGATGCTGAAAGCGTTTTAGCCGCGGCTAAACGCACGTTTGCGTTAACCTTCCAAGACCTGGATTCAGCTGGTCCAGATCCTTAGCCGGGGGCACTGCTCGCATTCTTTCTGTTTAAGGACTCTGATGTGACACAAGTCAGAAGTCCTTGCAATCAAGGTCTAAGGAGGAAAAGGTGTTCACCCGAACCACCAGCACAGGGGACTACTTTTGTCTTCATTATATTGAGTAACAGCGTTTGCGTGATTTACAACAATTACATCAGCCGCCAGCAGCTGCCTTCTAAGGCGGGTTTCTCGGTTCCACGCTCCGGGTGGAAAGAGAAACCTTTTCAAGTGCAGCCCGCTAAAGTGCGGGTGAGAGCTCTGGGGCTTTGCAGGTTGAGGGGCAATCCTGTGAGGTAGTTTGTTGTTCCAGCCCTTTAAATATTCCCACCATACGGATTTTTAATCGACATACGGACTATAATCTACAATAGTCGTAAGGAAGTGACTTGCCAAATTCAAGAATGCACCAGTTAGCTCTTACGCACAGCTGGCACATTCTGCCCTTTATTCATAAAAACAAAACAAAAACCCTCACTAATAATTTGTTGCTTTATAACTTAGTGTTTTAGCGTGGTGGTGGTGGTGGTGGTGGGGTCTGTGCTTGCATGGGTGCAGTGCCAGTGGAATCCAGAAGAGGGTGATGGATCGTCCTTAACGACTTTTTCTTTTTTACCCACTGAATCTTTTCAGTCCAAGTACTGCTCTGCTCACATTCTGTTGGTCAAAGTAAGACACTTGAACAATGGACAAGAAGCCTTGCTAGCCAGAAGACAATAAGAAAAAAAGATGTAAAAAAAGAAACAAATTCTTTTGTTAGTACTACAATCCATGTTAATTGCTTTTGTTCAAGTGGTTTAGGAAGGGAGGTGCTGGGGATGAACCCTTGGCCTTGCTCATGAAGAGAACACGTTTTGCCATGGAACTACTATAACCCTAACTTAAAAAATAAAACAAAATAAAAAACAAACCTGATAGACCTATTTGTTGACTTTTTACTATGCCAAGAACTTTAGAGGAAACAAAAATCTTGTTGGATATCTTGAAAGGAATAATTTTGCAATGGAGAAATTTATTATTAGATTCCCTACCCCTCTTTCAAGTTTTATTTCTTTTCATACAATATATTTTGATCATATTATTTTTTAATCCAGCAAACCAGTTTTTTTAAAAAAGCACATTTTAAAAAGTGTATTAGGATTCTCTAGAGTAACAGAACTTATAGAACAAATTCCCCTCTTTCTCTATATATAGAAAGGGGAATTTTTAGAATGACTTACAGGCTGTGTTCCAGCAAATCCAACTGTGGCTGCCTATGAACGGAAAATTCAGGAATCTAGTTGTTCAACTCACAAGGCTGGATGTCTCAGCTGGTCTTCAGTATACGCTGGAATCTGGCAGAAATACTAGCGCAGATGGATTTGCCAGCAAGGGCAGCCAGAGCTCAGCAGCAAAGAGCAAAAGCATCCTCCTCCACATCCTTATATAGGCTACAGCAGAAGGCGTGGCCCAGGTTAGGGATGGGCTTTTCTGGCTCAAAAGATTAAAGGTGTGTCTTCTTACCTCAAAGATCCTGATTAGAAGTGGATCTCCCCACTTCAGATTAGGCAAGAATCCCTCACAGGTGTGCCTTCCATTTTCGGGTTTCAGTTAGTTCCAGATGCGGCGAGGTTGATAACCAAGAGCAGCCATCACACATGGAGCCGGTTTTGTAATGGCCAACTACTCTGAGCGCGAAGGCGGCCCTGGTGTGTGCTTGATTGACAGTATCTCTACTGGAGAAAGCTCAGGTTTCCACCCTCTTCCTGCAGGGGTAAACGGCAATGGCCTCTTTGTTAGGAGTGGGACCTTGCCCGCTTCTTCTCTCACGGGGATGTGGTCTGGCTTGCCCCCGTGCAGGTCTTATACATGCTGTCACAGTCTCTGTGTGTCACCCGTGTCAGCCTTGGTGGGTCTGGAGGACACCGTTCCCTTGCGGTCATCCACACCTTTTGCTCTTACACTGTTTCAACCTCCTCTCCCACACAGTCCCTGAGCCTCGGGGAGGATGCGACGAGGATGTCCCATTTATGATAGGATGCTCCAACATCTCTTACTCCGTGCAAGCTGTCCAGCTGTGGGTCTGTGTTAGCCTCTACTGCAGGAAGAAGCTTCTTTGCTGAAGGCTGTGTGGTGTACTGATTTCACATGGGTATAAAACTATGCCATTGGGAGTTGTTTTATGGCTGTGTTAATTTAGCAGGATCATAGTAGTAGGTTTTGCCTTAGGGCCGTGACCTCAGGCGTCTCAGGTTCTGGGCCTCTTTAACAGTAAGGGTTCCATTTCACGGAGTGGGCTTGCCTCCCTCTGCTTTAACAAAAGCACCCAGGTTAAAAGGAAAGTGTGCAATACACGTGAATTCACTGAAAGCCATCTCTTAATTTGTGCTTCCCGCACTGATGAAATTACTGTGTTTGGTATATCTTTTAGTAAGAGGTCTCATTTATTTATCTAGTTTCAGAGTTGGAGCTGGAAGCCACGGCCTCTCTTCTGAATCCCCAGCACTAGGTGTCCCTGTCTGAATGCCTTAACACATCCATTTGACACTTCAGATTGGTGGCGCACTGCAAGTGAGGCAGAGGTAGAAGGAATCCAAGTTCCAGGTCAGCCAGACTCTTTTTCAAAATAAAAATGAAGAGGAGAAGGCTGGAGCTACAGGCCAACGGTAGCGGGCACAGGGTTCGGTCATTTGGCTCAAACTAGCCTTGTAATGAGGTATATGATATTTTTGTTGGTTTATAGAATAATGTTCTCTCTCTTCTTATTTTAGATTTTAAAATTATTTATTTGTATGTGTGTGGTGGGGTACAGAGGTCAGAAGACAACTTTCCAAAGTTGGTTCCCTCTTTCTACTATGTGGGTTCTGGAAACTAACTCAAATTATCAGAGTTGGTGGTGCCACCTCTTATCCTGCTAAGCCCGAGTCACTAGCAAACCCCGAGTCCCCTCCTTTCGAACTGGTCTTATTATGAACCCGTGCTGCTCTGGAGCCTGTAATTGATCCTCCTGTCTCCACGTCGAGAATAGTGGGCTTACAGGTGTGCACACATCTAGTGTATCTTTTTCATGATGTTTCCAAGTGGAGTCTTGCCATATTACCTGATCAATCTGCCTGTTTTTAGCATGGCTATTAGCTGGGATTGTAAACCTAGACCGCAACATCCTCCTAACAAGCAGACACTGGGAATGGAGTGGAAGTTCACAGTTTCCTACAGGCTGCCCTCAGGATTACAGCTGGGGGAGATGCAGCCCCAGGAAGAGCAGCAATGAAGTAGGAGGAAAAAGAGTCCAGCCTTGCAGTGAACCGCGAACAGCCAGAGGCACTGGGAAGGGGTAGCATTTCGCCACCTGAAGAGGTGGGAATTGATCTCCAGGCATTGTTACTCTAACAAGATGTGTTTGGGGTTTCTTTTTAAGACCCGAGAAAAAGAGTCTGTCTCTCCTGATTTTGGCGTCATACTTAATAGTTTCTATAGTCAGACATCTCTTCTTGGTACTTTTAAATTACTTTTCAGAGCAAATGATAAAATATGTATCAAAATAACTAATAACTCAAACTCCACTTTCCCTTATGATATTTACTCAGGCTCCAGCTGGAGAAATAGTCTCCAGCTCACATCTGTTAGGTCAGTGGCAGTGCTACTGATGACAGACTGCTGGAGATGATGGCCAGCCCAGGCCAGAATTTTTTTTTTAACCATGTAAACAGAAACCTAAATTTAGCATTCTTCAGAAACCCCTGTGAGGTAAGTTTTGGTTTGCCAGAAAAGCATTACTTCTCCTCTCTGGCCATAATGGTTGATTTCCTCGGGCAAAGTCCATCTAGTTCCTGATTAACTAGAACAGCCGGCTCAAATACTCCCACCGGCTGACATATAAAACCTGCTTGCTTTCCCAACAAGTTGTTCTCTGGTCTCTGAGGCAGCCCAGCAGTTTGTCCCCCAGTAAACTGTTTTTCTCCCCCAAGGAGTGGTTTAGCTTGGAGGTTTCATGTCACCTTGTTTACAGTATCTAGGTAGGGGCAATTCCTCTTTTATTCTTCTATTACTATATACATAGCATCTAATTTTCATTTAAGAAAATCCTTTATTGATGTCTGCTGTCCTGGGCTTTGGCAAAGAGTAGGGGTCTGAATTTCATTGTTAAGACAGAATATTAATACTGCAGATTCATGCCAGAAAAAAAAAACAAACTCAAAATCTGCTGTGTAATCTTTATTTAAAAAAAAAACAGCTTGAGAAAATTATTTATGGAGATTTCTTAAGACACAGACGTGCTCGAATGGTAAAAAATATCTTTTTTAAACAGAGGAGGCCCCTCTGGGCCCTGCCATTTCCTTACAGATATGTTTTACTGCTGTTGTTTGGTAATTTCACACTTTTCTATAGTGAGTTTCAGTCATTTCCAACCTCCCATCCCCCTGCCTCATCCTCACCCTTCTCCTGCTGAAACCCTCTTCCTACCAAGTGCTCCTCTTTCTTGCCTTTGTGGGTGACCCGCTGAGTTTCATTAGAGTTCTTTGCATGAATGTGGGTGGCACCTTTTACTGGAGCCAGGGCATCTTCTCAGCGGCCACACACCGCTGAAGAAAGTGACCCCTCTCTCTCAGCAACCGGTAGCGTCTGCATGAACTTCAGGAAGAGGTGGAGCCTCTTGTTTCTTTCTCACAATCTTGAAGAAATGGTATTGGGCCCAGTCTCCTGAAGGTCTTGTTCAAACAGCCACAACTTCAGCTAGTTGCTGAGTGCTGCGATGGGTATACTGTATCTAGAAGACATCTTTTAGCTAGCTTCCTCTCACTCCTGTGTTCTGCCTGCCTCCTCTGGTCTGATGCTCTCTGGTCTGGGTGTGTGTGTGTGTGTGTGTGTGATACAGTGGTCCCATTTAGGGATGAGAACTCCACCGTCACGCATGCATTTCCATACTAACCACTACCCATTGCCATCAGAAGATTCTCTCACAAAGGCTGGGTGCAGCATTAATCTGTGGATGTAAACACGAGGTTTTAGAAGACAGTTGGACCATGTGACCCTGTAGGAAGACAATGGTCCTAGTCCCCACTTATGACCTATGACCTCCCAAAGTCACAGACTCCTGACCAGGTGTACTGGCTAGTTTTGTGTGTCAACTTGACACAGGTTGGAGTTATCACAGAGAAAGGAGCTTCAGTTGGGGAAGTGCCTCCATGAGATCCAGCTGTGGGGCATTTTCTCAATTAGTGATCAAGGGGGGAGAGCCCCTTGTGGGTGGTTTCACCTTGGGGCTGGTGCTCTTGGGTTCTATAAGAGAGCAGGCTGAGCAAGGCAGGGGAAGCAAGCCAGTAAGAAACATCCCTCCATGGCCTCTGCATCAGCTCCTGCTTCCTGACCTGCTTGAGTTCCAGTCCTGACTTCCTTTAGTGATGAACTGCAATGTGGAAGTGTAAGCTCAATAAACCCTTTCCTCCCCAACTTGCTTCTTGGTCATGATGTTTGTGCAGGAATAGAAACCCTGACTAAGACACCAGGTTTACAGAACCAGACGGGCGTTCTCTCCTTTGCAACGGGTCTCAGATCTAATCACAAAGCAGCAGGTTACCCTCATAACAGTCATGCCAAGATTGCACTAATTAGCATGACTCGCCTAGCAGTTCATGACTGTAGCTCACAGGATTCACAGCTGGGTGCGACTGTTGATCTTTACTCCCTGACAACAGTCCACATAGCACCTCTGGCCCCACAAGAGCTACCCAGTAGGGAGGGGCTTCCTCTGTGTCCTGTAGCCAGTGCCAGTCTTGTCTCAGCAGCAGGGTTTTACTCAACAACGGATGGCCCAGAGCGAAGGCTTGTATTGTTCCAAGGGCCTTTGGGACCAGCTTGGGCAACAACTTGGAAGGGAGCTAGACCACACCTGGCACGGAGACTAATATTCCCTGGCTTCTGGGAAGAGCATTTATCCATCTATGAAGAATAAAATTGATTCATTTTTTAAGTACTAGTTAAATCTCTTCATGTGTTTCAGGCCTAGGTTATTTGTTTATTATTGTGACAGTTTTAGTAGTTTGGATCTTCTGGGGACCCGTCCATTTCATTTCCATGTGATGGGTATGGTTGCTCATAGCATTCAAGTCTTTTCTATTGTTTGTCAGTGCTCTCTTTCATTTCCTTCCCACATGGGGTTTTATTCACCTGTCCTTTGATTTCATATCATCTGCCTTCCGTGAGACACATTGTAGGAACATCTCCATGAAGTTCATTATCAGATGTAGCATTGGGATGCCCTCCCTCACCACTGTCCACCACATCCCACAGTTTTTTCTCTGTAGATCCAGAAACTTTCTCTGATGTCCTAGTGCCCTGGTACACTGCATCCCCAGAACAACTAGGACCCACTGTGTATATCAAGCTGTCTTCTTGCTAATTTTGACGGAGCTCCTAAGGAGGCTAGGTCAAATTTAATGTATTAGTTCCATGAATGAAATGACTTAATGCATCAGATATGTACTAGGGACTGGAGGTCAAAATCAAGGTGTCAGCTACCCGGGCTACCCAGGTTTTAGGAAAATATATATGGAGATTTCCCGGAGGATATAAATTACAGAGTTGTATGCTTGTACCAATGTTTTGGTAACAGAAAAAAAAATATGGCTGTCTTCCTTCCTATGGGAATTCTCAGAAATGCATTAGAAATCAATTTATATTTCTTAGAACTATTAAGAAGAAATGGTTTGGAGATTTGTCCCAGATTTTCTACTCCTTTTCAGAATCCGTTAGTCCCCTCTCCAGGGAGGAGCGCCTCTATTATCACACATTCTCCTGTGGCTTTGAGGAGCCCTGCAAAGGCTTCTCTGGCTGACAAACTCAGCCCTGCATTTGCAGTTTCTGTTAAAACACATTTAGATGACTGGACAATCAGAGCCAAACATCTACAATGGCACATACTGAGAAGTGTCTCATCTGAAAGGAGCCTCTGTCTTTGCCTTTCTGCTGTAACTTAAATGAAGGGACTAAGTATCTTGGTTCATGTCCCATCATCATAACGAAATCTCAGAGGCAAAGTACATTATAACAAAAAATGGTTTAGTTTAGCTAATTTTTTTCTGAAGGCCCAAGCATATGCTACATATATACTTGAATCATGGTGAGATTCATAGTGGTGGTGTAGTGTCAGGGAAATGTTAGTGATCCATCTATGAAGAAAACAGACAGGAGCTGATCTGATGCGACTCACAGCAGGGTCTTTATTCAAGCCAGCTCAGGGACTCCCCCACCCCCAATGCACCATCATCACACAGTATGGTTTTGGTGGCAGGGGAGCCCCTAATGTCTATCAGGGCCAGGCCTTATAGGAAGAGGCAATCAGGGGATATGTGTGCAAACATCTAATTGGAAAGCTACTGTGGCCTTTAACATAATCAGCTGGTGCTGGGAGTCACATCATTAACTTAATTTCTGCTCCCCTCTGCATTGGTGGTTGTTAGGCAGGGGGTGGGCTTGTAAGCTGGGGGTGCAGGTTTGTTGGGGCAATAGCCTGGAGAGACTAGTCTTGTTGAGGGTGTAAACTGGGGACACTGGCCTTGGGGATTATCCTAGAGACTAGAGCTAGGTTTAGGTTTTGCTGGGCGGCAACTTGTAAACTAATGTTAGGTACCAGCCTGTTAGTTTACCTGAGTTTAAATTTAGGTCAATTTCTCTAAAATGTAGACTGAACTTAAAAGATTTGGCCTTTCTTCGGCAACATGTAAGAGCGGTACATGGCGGGCTGCTTACAGAGACAGTCCCTGAATGACTGACCTAGTCCCAGAAGACCTGCATTAACCCCTTCCAAAGGAGAAGTCCATGACCTAATCACCTTCCAGTTGACTCCGCCCTTCAGCATGGCTATAGACCAAGTTGCTCAATAAAAACCATGTAGGGTATTTGGGGGACTTTTAGAAGAAACACATTTACTAATTATTCTCCTCTTGTGATCAAATACTTGACAGAAATAACTTAAGGGAAGAAAGAATAGGGTTGTAGATGCCTGGCAAATACCACAGCCTGAGTTCAAGGCTCAGCATTTTATAAAACCGAGCCATGATGGCACACACCTGTAATCCTGGCCCGCGGGAGGATCGAAAGTTCAAGGCCACTCTTAGATACAGTTCATCCTGAGCTCCGTGTGACTTAAGATAAGGAGAACATTTACTGGGGCTCTTTTTTTGTTTTGTTTTTCTTTGTTTTGTTTTTTGTTTTGTTTTTTTGAGACAGGGTTTCTCTGTATAGTCCTAGCTGTCCTGGAACTCACTCTGTAGACCAGGCTGGCTTCAAACTCAGAAATCCACCTGCCTCTGCCTCCCAAGTGCTGGGATTAAAGGCGTGCACCACCACAGCCTGGCCCTTACTGGGGCTCTTAAAGAGGGTATAGTCCACCACAGTAGAGAACTCTTGGTTGGAGTGGCTCATAGGAGTGTGGCCACAGGAGTGTGGGGTTGCTGGCTTATTAAACAGAGTCTGCAACACAGAGTCTGCAAGAAGCAGGCCTGGGGTAACCCCCAAAGCTCACCTCCCAGTGACCCACTTCCTTCAGTGGGGCCCAATATTCTATGAGCTCCTTAACTTCTCAAAACAGCACTACCAGTGGGGACCATGAGTCCAAAGACCTGAGAGCCCAGGCGGTGACTTGGGCCCAGGGGTGACTTGAGCCCAGGGGTGACTTGGGCCCAGGGGAGACTTGGGCCCAGGGGTGACTTGGGCCCAGGGGAGACATTCCACATTCAGCCAGAGCCATTCTCAAGTGAAAGCATGAAAGGAAGGAAACGAAAGCCAATGGGAAGAGAAGCAAGGGTAGCTGTGCTCCTTGCCTGGCTGCACCGAGGACAGAGCAGGTGACAGGGCCCAGGACGCTGGCCCCCACCGTTTGCTCTTCTATCCAGTGTGACTGCCTGGAGCAGACATGTTCAGGCTCATGTCTCTGGGGTTCCACAAATTCTACACGGTTTTATGAAATCCTTCTGCAAAAGGAAAAAGACACACCGGTGCTGGTTTAGCAATTTTCTGAGAAAATTATAAAGAACAAACCCAGAATCAACTCATTTTTCCCCCTTTCCTTTTTCTGTCTTATAAAAATCTTTTTAGCACTGGGAGGGAAGTAAGGAATTACCTCTGGCTGTGTGGCTTGGATTAGACAGGTAGAGATCCGATATTCAGATCCACGCTGTGTTCTTCTGTCTCCAGGGGAACTGTCAGAACACTGTTGCATTGGCTGCAGCTGGCTCTGCTTCGAGACACCCAGCCTGGGTGCCTTGCATTTAGGAATGTCGGAGTTCTCCTCTCTGACCTGCCAGATGGTCTATTCTTTGAGTCTCAGCTCTTATGAAGACTTCTTAGATCACTCTGAAATGGCAGGAACCAACCCTCATATTTTATAGATTCCTTTCCAGGTCTATGCTGGGCAGGCTGCCAGACAACACCAGATCTCATAAATACATGGAGGAATTGAAAACTCAACCCAAAAAGTATGATTAAGAGGGGAGCTCAGCAGTGGGAGCGTGCGCTTAGCATGTTTGATATCTTGCTTTTACCTGTAGCACATGCATGCACACACTCACCAACGCCATGTTCTGTACCACGTGGGCATAGCAAGAGTAACCAACTTTATAGACACGTAAGTAGGCTGGTAGAGGCTGGGAGCTGGAGAAGGAAGAGGGAGCCAGTGATTAACACAGGCAGTGTTTTAGTTTCAGGAAATAAAAGGGTTCCAGTCACCAAGCTCAGCATTCCTCTTGTCAACTTCTTAAAAAAAAAAAAAAAAAAAAAAAACAAACTGGGAAGCTTTTCAGCAAGCTTTTAGTTGTTGTTTTAAAGTTTGTTAACATGAGAATAGTTGGGACAAGAGTCAGAACCCGCTCCAAGCAAAGCTCTGGTATCCCAGAGCCTTGGGGGAAAACTCAGTGATAACACACTCATGGGAGGTGTCTGATGTGTTTTATTCTGTTTGGGTTTTTTAATCAATGATTTCCGTGTGTCTCAAAGAACAGCAGTACCCCACTAATCCCCTGTGATGTGTACCCTCACATGAACCCCAACTCCTGGGAGGCAGCAAGCTGGTGGCTGGGCAAGGGTCAGATTGTTTCAGACTGAGTGTTCCCAGCCAGCTTAAAGCGAGCTGCAGGCAGCCCCTGGGCTCATACGCCCCACCTGTGCTCTTCAGACTAAGTTAGAGACTGCTCACAGTTGCCTCTCTCTTACCTGGCTGGCCCAGATGCTATAGACCATGATTGGAGGGGGAATATCCCCTGTGAGAGGGACCCCGTAAAAACAGGCCTGTGGTCAGAAAAGAGTAAGGTCTCCATCCTGCCCTGGACTGTCTGCTCCAGACAAGCTAAGGGCAGCTGTAGGCTTCAGCTTGAGAGCCCTTTTCCTTATCGGTAACTATTAGGATGGCTGGATACCTGTTTCAAGTTCTCTAGTGTTGGTATCTAAAGTTATTTTTGCCTTGGTTTCCTGTGGGAACATTTGTCAGGCTATGATAGTAGAAGTATTTCATGAAAAGTATTTCACACAAACCCAAGGTGCAATTTACACCTTCAGACACTGCCCTTACACGTCCGTTTACCAGCATGGTGGTGGTCCTATCCCCCCCACCACGTGCCTCGGTGCTGTGGGATATTCCCCCCTTTTCTTCCACTAGGTCTCCATTTGATGGTGACCTGGAGTTTCCATTTCCTTCATATGCTGTAGATTTATAGCACCAGGGGGAGCAGGAATGCTGGATACCTCAAGAATACTGCTGGGTTTGAATAATATAAAACAAATTCTAACTTTGGGGCTTGTGTATGTAGCTAGGACGGAGTGGAGACCAGAATTCAAGGTTCTGGCCTTAGTCCCCACTCCATCTTGCCTGTTCTAAATGAAAGTTCTCCATTGGCTCTGCCCAGAGGTAAGCAATCGGGAGCAAAGGCAGGGCAGTAGCTGAGGGCACAGGCTTTGACAACAGGGCTCTGGAGTCCAGTTCTGCTACTCCTGCCTCTGAAACCTTGCTGCAGCCTCTTAACGTCTCTGGTCTTGTGTGATTTTCCACAGGAGGGCGTTATATTCCACAGACGGAGGGTGCAGGTTCAGACCAAAAGAAAGGGCTCTGACCACGCGTGGCCTGGTAAGCCAGAGGTTTTTCTTAAAGTCGCTTACAGGAACTTGGACTGTATTCGATCCATGCTCTACTTAATCTATCTCTAAGTTCAGCCCTCAACAGGGGCTGCTGACACGTGTCTTTAATCCCAGAACTCAGGAGGCAAAGACAGGCAAACCTCTGTGAGTTTGAGACTAGCTTTGTCTACAGAGCAAGTTCCAGGACACCCAAGGCTACACAGAGAAACTGTCTCAAAAACCAAAACCCAAAACCAAGCAGATTAAAAAAAAAAAAAAAAAAAAAAAAAAAGATGTTCACTGCCCCTCCCTCCGCACCCCCAGCATAGGATGTCAGCCCTAGAGCCCCTTGGCTGCTGTTCCCTGTGTGGTTTACAGGCAGCAGCAGCACTGACACACCTCCCCCAGCAATCACTGACCAGTCTTGTGAGCTGTGTCAACCTTTACCTTCCTTCCATGAGGCTCTGGCAATAGGGTCCAGTCTCCTGAGGGTCTCATGTGGTGATTCAAAATGGCAGCTATCATGCCCAACCCAGAGAGAACAGCTACACAACAGCTCCTTTTTACAACTCTAGTTGTTCTATGATTTTCTGGTCTGATGTATCCACCTCCTCTGCTGTATCCTTGAGTGGCTCCAGTGTCATGGACTTGAATACGATGGCCAGAGAATGAAGACAGACAGACAGACAGACAGACAAAAAGCTCAGATCAGGTAGCCTGGGCTCTCAGGTGGGAAAGCCTGAGCATCTTAGAAGTGCAGTCTGTTTATTGTTTAGAGTTGAACAGAGAAGCAGTCTTATTGTGTACAGCTAGACAAGGAGGCAGAGTCATTGGTTACAGATAAAGTTATTACATAGAGATAAAGAGGGAGGCAGGATTTATGGAATCCCCTTGATCAAGGGGAAAGGTTTAACTAATCTGGATAGGAGCGGTCAGTGTAGGGGAACAGTCTTCAGGCTGTAAACATCTAAGGGTGGGAGGAGAAATCTACATGTGTGTGTGTGTGTGTGTGTGTGTGTGTGTGTGTACACTGTCAGGACTCACGCTGGGACTCCCAAGGAAGGTTCACCATGCTTCTGTGCTTACTCTAGGGGGAGGCTTTCCCCTGCTTCCCTGGGTCCGAGGCTCTGAGTTCATTGGCATGGCCAGCAGATGGCAACGCGTTCACTCACCCAGGGCTTTCTCCATTCCCCACATGCCCCTCCTTCATACCTTTTTCTTAATGGTTGGGGCTACATACCAAAGGATCAAATGGAAACGGGTGAGAACAGTATCATATATTTATCTGTGAAGCTCCTTAGAGAGAAATATTCAGTTATTACCATTAAGTAGGATAATTAGCTGTAGGTTCTTCACAAGTGTCCTACAATCTACTGTGTTTTTAAATATTACCATATTCTGTTAATCTAAAATAAAAGTCAACAAAAAAGTCTCATCACACACATTCTAAACACTTGCTAAAATTGAACTTCCCTGCATATATATATATATATATATGCATTTCAAATGTACACATGTGTCAATTGAGTTTGATCTCCAGAACCCTGTTTTTTTTTTTAAAAAACAAAAACAAAAACAAAAACAAAAAACCATGCATAATGGCCAAGACTTGTAATCCTACTGCTAGTGAGGAAGAGACAGGTAGATGGACGGCTAGGGCTCAGGGGTCTGGCAGTTTATCCTACTTGGCCAGCAGAGGTTGTCCTCTAGCCCCTATACATATATAAACATATCACATACAGGCCTATACATATACAGGTGTGCCTCACCCTCACCCACACCACCACCACCATACACACACACACACACACTCCCAGTTTTTTATGGGCAGTGCCAAGTTCTCTATCTCTCTCCCAAGGGTACTTTGACCCCAAGACAAACTCTTTTAGAGCAAAGATGTCTAACAGATTGAAATAACCACAGCCCCCTTTTAGTGCACTCTGTGCCTCCACTGTTGGGATTCCATAGTCCCTCATTTCTCCCTGAAAGTCCTCAAAAAAGCAATTATAGCACGATGATTGAAAAATGAAGAAATAGAACTTCCATCTATGTGACCACTGGAGACTTTGTGTTTAAAATTTGAAACAGTGGAACTATCAAATGTAATGTTTTTATTTGGTAAAGGAAAATTTTTATTCATATATTACATATTTTGCTATTTGAGCAAGATCTTTAAAGTTGAGGGTTTATTCTCCACTTATAATTATGATGACCTTTACTTGTCATTTGATTGTCATATTCATTTATTATGACAGATCATTGTGTAGGTCTAAGGCTTTTTTTCTTAAAAAAAATACATCAATGTGTCTCAAGGGTATGTAACTCAGTAGTAGACTTCCTGTGCCTCATCAGTGATTCCCTGGGTTCCAGACTCCCCTAAAGTACTTCTTCTTCTTCTTCTTCTTCTTCTTCTTCTTCTTCTTCTTCTTCTTCTTCTTCTTCTTCTTCTTCTTCGTCTTCTCCTTCTCCTTCGCTTCTTCCTCCTCCTCCTCCTTCTTTCTCCTCTTCCTCCTCCTTCTATAATAGCATCTTCCTTCCTTCCTTCCTTCCTTCCTTCTTTCTCTCTCTTCTCTCTTTTCTTTCTTTCTTCCTTCCTTTCTTTCTTTCTTTCTTTCTTTCTTTCTTTCTTTCTTTCTTTCTTTCTTTCTTTCTTTCTTTCTTCTGTCTGTCTTATTCATATACATATGTATACAACATTCGATCAAAGAAAAGTCTTTCAGATCCTGCTTTCTACCTCTTGGGGTTGAAGAAGGCAATCTCAAGAGTTTGTTCAGTTGTGAAATTCTGAGCCATCTGATTAAGATTTATAAGGAATTGTTCTTACTGTCTCTTGAATTAGTGAACAGCAAAAGATGCTCTGGAGACTTCACAGATGGGGTGGAAAGAACAGGGAGACAAAGGAATATTTAAGTCCTTCCTGAAGGCAACAGTGAGTTTGTCCTCAGCTGGTTTGATATGTTAGTGCTTACTCCGATCACAACCAGTGATCATGTACCTTGTGCCCAACACTATGGAATCTTTGCTAAATTAACTTGGAGGGGTAGACTCCAGTAGTGACTAACCAAAGCTGTGTGTCTTCCCAAGGCTTCTGATGTGTGCGCTCAGTTCACATCCCTTTCTGTGCCTGATCTGGGTTTTCAGGAAGAGACTCATGTCTTATCCTGTCCTTTTACTGACAGATACACAGTATCAGAGGTCAGACCACAAAGGTGTTCATGGGCCAGCTGCATTGTCAGAATGACTGTAAGAGCCTGCATAACTACCAAATCATATCTGGGAGCTGGGATCTGCCCTTGAGCAAATGTGCAGTTTGTATGATACACCCTGGTGTCTGAGCATCATTTCATGTAGAAGCTGAGACAAGGGACATTACCATAGTTTATTGCCTTTGTTAGGTCTAGATGCCTTTAATTGTTAAACTGGTGGTCTTTTGTCCTTAAGATTAGTTCTGCAAAATCAAGAGTTATTTTAAAGTAGGTCCAAGTGCTATAGGATCAAAATAGAAGATGCCACTGATAGGCAAGTTATGAAGCAACAGCTGTCACCTGCAACCCATGGCCTAAATGAAAGGGCAGGGAAACAGGGGTTCCTCATGAGAGTGTCAAGTCCAATGAACTCCTCTCTGAATGGATTTGCTGTGGGCGTTTGGCACCTGGAACTTAATAGCTAATTACAAGGGCTGCCATGACAGTGGATGATATGCAGCTGGGCTTTGTGTTGATTTGTCATATTTGTGTTTGCCGTGGCAGCCAGGCAGAGGGAATGGGGAAAAGCTGCAGCTCCCTAGAGAAATTCCAAGATGCTGTTCTGGAGAACGAGTGCCTGTTGTCAGCCTCACATAGAGATTGCACCCCTAGCGTCAAGGGATGCAGTCCATGCCCAGGTGTCCCTGCATCAGGAGTCAACGGCCCCTTGCACTGGGCTGGGAGGTACTCAACTGTTTCTGATAACCCTGCCTTCCTCTGTTCTTTCTCTCCGTCAGCCATTTCCCTTTAGTAACTTAGGTATTGAGCAGTGATCTTGTAAGCTCTGTGTCAAAGTCATTTGATACAATTCAACATCATTTTAAGATAAAGATATCTCAGCACTCTTGAAGTAGAAGATGCCTGCCATAAGTTGCTACCTGGGGGACTTTTAATGATTAAAAAAATCACTTTGGCTGTTATATTAAGAATGGATTTTGGTGAGATTGGCAAAAGTCAAGGATTATACTAGGTCAGGGAAAGAGGAAGATCAGATTTTGGAAACATCCATAGAAATGGAAGATATCTGGTAGATAAAATCGACAGGGAATATTTGAAGATTGTCTGTCGAGACTGAGGACAAATTACAAGGGTACCATTCTGCTTGATCAGATGGGCCGAGCCATCATCCTTTGATCAGGAAAGCGAGGATGACAGGGAATGTCCTTTCTGTTCTGGGGGGACCCCAGTCTACATCACAGGCCCCTAAGATCAATTAGACAAGCCTGATATCTGTGGGGAAACTATGTGTTCTGAATAGGTGGGTGTGAGGTAATTCCAAGCACCTGCGTAGATTCCCAAGAGAAACTCAGGTCTGAAGAGGACAGTTCTTCGGGTGAAGCTCCCTACATAGATGATTCTAACTTGTGGCAAGTTAATGCTAAAATCAGCCATAAGGACCTTTTTATCACTTCTTCCCCCATTTCTCACAATTGCATGGGAGACTATTTTTTTTTTTTTTTAGTTCAGATTTGAAGAGTTTTATTTATTGGTAAGAGGAGATCCTAGAATTGGATATCAGCACCTGAGGGTTTACAGCGGAGCTCCTTAACATACCGTCTCATTCATTCATCGGTCCAGCTGTCTGAGAGTTTATCTTCTGACCTTGATTTTTAGAGGATAACTGCTGTCCCAGTTTATCCAGTGACCTGCCCAGAGCTATTGAATGATGAACGGGATTTTTAAATGTAAAACGTCTAAAGCTGCAGACCCTATAAGTCCCATTGTGGGGATCATTAGGAGAACTGAATCAGAAACCTCTTCAAATCTGAGCTAAAATATGGTCTCCCGTGCAACCATGAAAAATGGAGAAGAAACAAAAAGGGTAAAAGACTGTTGTGGTTGATGTCAGTGCCGACTCTCCACTCGTTAGGGTCATCTGAGTAGGGTGCTTCACCCAAAGAACTGCCCTCTTTGCCTTGTTTGATGTGGGAAAATCCAAAAGTGCAAAATTCCAAGTATCAAAATAGGTGAATAGGTAGAACATGGTATCCACAGATAACGGGATACTAAGTAAAATCACTTTGTAGTCCAGGTTGGCCTTGAACTCCCTATTTCCCAGGAGGGCCTTCAACTATAGTAGTCCTCCTACCTTAGCTTTTCAGGTCCTGAGCTTGCAAGTGTATACACCATCATCCCCAGCTACTATTTATATTTTCAAAGTTTTGCTTGTGAATCTTAGCTTATAGCAGCTGGACTGTCTTTCTAGCTCTATTATTCACATTGTGAAGGAAATGAAATTCCAATATAGTCTAAAAATAGATACTAAAAAACATGAAGTAAAAAGGTTTATGTAATCCTATTAATATAAATTTATAGGACCTAAAATAAAGTTTGTTGGTAGCTAGGGTATGAGGAGACTAGGGAGGTTCTGTTTAATGGACTGTATCAGTTTGAGGTGTTGAGAAAATTCTGGAGACTGACGGATGGTGTTCGTCTGACAATGTCTATATACGTAACAACACTGAATGTATATAGTTCATATACACATTAAATGGGTAAAGTGATAAACCTCCCAAATGTTTTATCACAATAAAGTTAGCCTCAGTGTTCAAGGACAAACCATGACAATTTGTCAGTCATTGATGGCAGCGACACAAACCCAGTTTTATTCCGTCATATCTATGTGTATTTCCTACAGAGTCAAAAATCTGTTTGCATAAATTTAAACTGCATTTTCCTCTATGATATCCAAGGGACACTTTTAGAGACCTGCCAAAACTGAGCAATGGAAATTAAAAAAACATCTTCCCATATTTCACGTCCCAAGGCCTCCTGCTTCCTTCCTTAATGCTATGCCAGGAAGATTCTAGCATCTGGACTTGGTTTATTGCAGATCATTATTTTTCGAAAGTCTCCTTGCCAGGACATAGGTTTAAATTAAGAAAGAGCGCTCCTGTATCCACACAGTCTCTACGGTATTCAGTTTTTCTATTTTTATTTTCCTTAACAGCCTTAAGACCTCGTGCCCCAAGCATGCCCAGGCTCCTGCCTGTGCCCACTAGGCCAGTCCTTCCATTTCCTCCATAAGCCTTTCCTGCTAGAGCAGAGCCAATGCGTCGCCATCTGCTGAGCCCAGCCCAGTCCCGGATTGTGCTCCTGGAGTCCGCGAGTGGACATGGGTGAAGCCCTGCAGAAAACCAAGCACCACTCTTCAGGGCAAGACTTAGGCTCAGGGTGGCCTAGGCAGGGTGTGCCCGATCCCCAGACCCTTAAGACGTGCCCAGGGTCTCGGCATTTTTAAACCTTGTTTCAGGCCTTTAGACCTGAAAGTTTTCCCAGCGGGACCCAAACTTTGGGAAAAGACCCATGCTTTGGCTTTTCGTCCTGTCTCTTTCATAACCGTTACTCGATGGCTTGATTTTCAAGGCAGTGTCCCGTGGTACCTGCAAGAGATGTTTCTTTCAACATTGCCATGGAGACTTCTGATGTCCCACTGTCTGTGTCATTTCTGGGTTTTTGTTTTCAAGAATTGCAAAACAATTCAGAAGGCTAATGCATACTCTGTTCCTTATGCTACAATCAAAATTGCCACCATATTGTCCAAATACCACAGCTCTGGTGACCTCCTGGGTCTCACCCTCCTACCTGTACTTCATCCCTGATTTCCATGGGTAAACATCTTGTGTTTCCACTTAGTATCAGCCACGGCATCCTCCTTCTGTCCCCTTACCTCACATCAGCCACAGAGAGCACCCCAACCACAGGGAGCCGAAAAGCAGGCATCTCCCAGCATTTCTCAACTGTGTACTTGTGCCTGCCCTGCACTGCTGGGGCATCATGGATGCTGGCATCAGAGAAGTGCTGGAGTAACATCTGGAGGTCCATTGTCTGGATTAAGACACCGTCACCTGTGAAGCTAGTCAATGGTTTCATGGAGCTGTGACTGGATTGTGTGACTAGACCAATGGGATGTGAGCTGCTGTTCATGGTTCTGGTAGGGGAGAGTCTCTCCCTAGTATTAGCATACTAAACATTCTCAGCTCAAAAATGAGCCATTTTTTACCTCCACTTATAGAAGTTGAGAGGCCATGCTTAAGGTACAAGTCACCAGAACAAGGCCAAAGTCCCAAGATCATGATGGTAAATCTACTTATCAGGTAACAGGGGAGATGGCTTGCCAGGTAAGTAAAAACGCTTGCCAAGCAAGCATGAGGTCTTGAGTTCAAATCCCCAGTGCCCATGTAGAAAGCTGGAAGTGGCTATAGGTATGTCTGTTATTGGGGCATGAGGGCTGGAAATAGGATGAGTACCAGCCTAGCTCTGGTTCAGCAAAAGATCCTATCTCAAGGGGATAAGGTAGAGGGTGATAGGGAGGACCCCAAAACACTCCTCTGGCTTCCATGCACATGCACTGGCATAAAGTGTATATATGCTTCTCTCTCTCTCTCTCTCTCTCTGTGTGTGTGTGTGTGTGCGTGTGTGTGTGTGTGTGTGTGTGTGTGTGTCTGTCTGTCTGTCTGTCTGTGTCTCTCTGTGTGTCTGTCTCTCTCCCCTCTCTCTGTGTATCTGTCTGTCTCCTCTCTCTCTCTCTCTCTCTCTCTCTCTCTGTGTGTGTGTGTGTGTCTGTGCGCGCTTGCGCGTGCCTGTTATCTGTGTGTCTGTCTGTGTCTCTCTGTGTGTCTGTCTGTCTCTCTCCCCCCTCTCTGTGTATCTATCTGTCTGTCTCTCTGTGTCTCTGTGTGTCTGTCTCCCTCCTCTCTATCTTCCTTCTCTCTCTCTCTTTCTCTCTCTCTCTCTCTCTCACACACACACACACACACACACACACACACACACTTCACAGTGGACTAAGGGAGAAACCAGGTCTAAGAATCCTAAACTTAACATCCTTGACATTAGCCAGACATTAACTTAAGGGTAATTTTATTTGCTAATGGTTTGCAGTGTAATAGTAACCATTTCAAATAGTTTATTTCTTTGTTCAGTCGTTCAATCTGAAACCTGTTACATGATCTAATCTGGCCACAAAAGATAATTACCAGGATTTTCATGCTACTTTCCTGTTGATAGTACCTCCTGGTTAAAATGCACCTTGGTATGGGAAGAAAGACACATAATTTTTGGAAAGCTGACAGCAGTATTTATTGCTGTTAAAGTTACAACTGTGTAAGGCTTTTCCAAGACATTTTATTATTGGAAATTTCAAACAGAATACATAGAAGAATAAGATAATAAATCTTGTCTTCCCTTCAGTAAGCCTTTAGGGGATCTCCACCAAGATGCCAGGGGAATCTAGAATTCCAGGCATGCCTTGCAGGTAGCCAGGATGGTAACCATAAAACAGGAACATTTTCTCACTATTCTCCTCACAGCTTGAATGAGTGATCACATAGCCTAGCTTGGAAATGGATTTTTCCTCTCCCCAGTTGGTTTATTTGCTCAGGTTCCTGTTCTCCAGAGGTGGCCTGAGGGTCGGGGCCAGGCACTAGGCCAGACTGGCTGTGCACACTGGAGGGAGCTGTATCCTCCTGTTTCTTGGTAATTTGCTGGAAATTGGTGCTGCTGATCTTCAGGGTTTTATCTAGTTCTGCTCTCCTCCTGTTGGAATAGCGTTCATTTTTCTTGGCTGTGGGGTACGGTCTGTGACCTTCACAGGAGCCTCACATTACTGACTGGTATCTCAGAGTAACCGAACTGGCATAACGTCATCCACCTTCTGTAGGTTTGGCTGCTGCATTTCCATCAGCAGAGACAGCTCACTGTTTTCCATCTTAGTCCTGGGAAACCAGAAAAATATTGCTTTGAAATTGAATTGTTTTAGAATGCTTTCCTAACGAGATGCTTCCATGACCTTGACTGTGTTTGCCAGATCTTTCCCATCTCGCCCTTGTTTTCACACTGGGACTCAGTTGTTTTTGTAGTCTGGAGCACAGGGGAATGAGGGCGGACTGTGCTTTAGGCTGATCGGAGCCTATATGGGTCTCCTGGGCCTCGTCGCTATAGTTATTTAGGGGAATTGCATTCAGAGGGGTGTTTTAGCAAATTGGAATGTGCTTGGGAAAGGGAACAGGTTGATCCAAGCAATACATGATTAATAATTAATTAACACCGGGGAGAAGAGAGCCTGAGAGAAACAAGACTGTCTGCAAGGGCTCTGCTGAAGTACGGCCATGTCTGCGAGGGAAGTTAGCGGGAAGCAAGCTGCAGCCCGTTATCAAATTACATCAGAAGCAGCCAGTGTTTAAACTGCGTGGGCTCATGGAGAAGTGCACTTCCCTCTTGAGAAGTTAGATAGAAAGCTGATATACAAACACAGAGGAGAGTGTGGTAGGCATGACTAAAGTCCCCCTCAGGAGGCTAAGATAGGAAGGTGCCAGATCAGCCTATGGCACATAGAGACAATGTTTTGTTTCTTTCTTTGTAGATGTGTGTATGTGTTTGTATGTGTGTTTGTATTTTGTGTGTGTTTGTGTGTGTGTGTTTGTATGTGTTTTTGTGTGTTCTTGTATGTATGTGTATCTGTACGTGTTTGTATTTGTTTTTTGTGTGTTTGTATGTTTGTATATGTTTGCGTTTTTGTGTGTGTTTGTATGTGTGTGTGTGTGTGCATTTGTGTGTGTGCACTTGTGTGTTGTGATCAGAGGACAACTATGATGATTGAGATATCATCATTCAAGTGTTGTCCACCATTTTATTGGTAAGGCCTCTCACTGGCCTCGAACTTACTGAGCAAGGTTGGCCGGCCGGCCAGTGAGTGTCGGGGATCTGCCTGTTTCCTCCTCTCCATCCCTGGGATTGCAGTAGTTACCGCTTCGCTCATTCAAAAGCACGTTCAAGTCTTCTTGACAGTTTCAATACGTGTACATAATGAATTTTAGTTGTTTTCTTAGTTGTTTTCTCTTTCTTCCGTCTTCCTTGTTCAGCCGCTTCTTCTCCCACTAAAGCTGTTCTTCTCAGCGAGAGCTCCTTATATTTTCATGTCTTTTCCATGCTGCATGGTCCACTGAGGTTAATTTGTTATTTGCCCAAGTGTGAGCAGGAGATTACTTAGTAAAACATGGTCAAATTACCAGCGACTACACCACTGAATAAAATGACACCTCCTTCCCCCCAACAACTATTAATTGCTAACAGTTTCTCTAGGAGAGAGGGCATGGACCACTCATGATGGAATGTGATGGGTCCAATCATCTACAGATATTTTGCAGATGTCCGCAGCTTCAGTGGCTTCATGAGTACAATGGCTATGCCGTCTCCAGAAGACATCTCCTCCACTGCACACCTTCCCAGTCTCTGGCTCTTGCATTCTTTCTATCCCCTCTCCAGCCATGTTTGCTGAGCCTTGGTGGCAGTGGTATAGGTATCCCATTGGAGAGGGGGAGCTGTCGGGTAATGTTACCATCACTTACTCACAGCATTCTGGTCAGTTCCAGGTCTCTGCCTTAACTCCCACCCAGTGCAATGAGAAGCTTTTCTGACAAAGGTTGGAAACAGCACTAATCTGTGGACATTAAAAAAAAAAGAAGCTTTAAAAGACAGTTTGACAGTGTGATCTTTTAGCAAAACAGTAGTCCTAGATTTCCTCCCTAAGTCTGTGACCTTCCAACACAGAGACTTTTGACAGGGTTCATAGAACCAGGTATAAGTTCTCTCCTGTGGGGAGGGTCTCAGTTCCAATTGGAAAGTGGTTGGTTACCCACACAGCAGTCACTGCCACTGTTGCATTAGACAGCATTTTCTGTATGGTAGTTCATAACTGTAGCTCATGGAATTCACTTCTGGGTAAGGTTATTGATCATTTTCTACCCCCAAAGTCTGCATAGCACCCTCTGGAACTATGAAAACTATCCATAGGGGGGAGGCTTCCAGCTCAGTTCCATTGATAGCACTATGTTCTGTGACCAATGTCTTTGATGTCTTTAATAATAGGGTCTTGTCATCGGGTTCTGGTGGGTGACCAAGAGCAATAGCAAAAGTCTACACTCTTCTTGGGGTAGCCCTGGGACCTCCCTAATGGATGATTTGAATGAAGATCTCCCACATCTTGCACTAGGATTTTTTGTTTGTTAGCCTATTACTTCTGGGAAAAGCATTAACCACCATGCAGGGTGCCTCCATTTAAAGCTTTTATTTTCAAATAATATTGTTTAATAAACTTTAATGTAGGTTTTCATATGTTTTTTACACAATGTAGTGGGCTTTCATATGGTTTGTATACACATCCTCAGTTTCAGCTACCCGTCATCTCCCCTCATCTTCCCTGCCTTACCAATTCTCCATGCTCAGAATGTCCTACCTCCCAGGATTGTCCTTTTCTACTTTCCTGCCAAATATGTTCTACAAATCCCCCATCCCTTAAGGTTTCTGTTCAGGCCCCACTCCTCCAAATGACCCTTTTCATCCTTTATGGCCTTTACCAATACTCTAAACTCAATACTCTAAAATGTCAATGCTCAAGTCATGACAAAAACAAATGTACACAGTATCTTTCCACAAATCTAGCCCTTCAAAGGATAATGAATGGAAAACACCAACAAAGGGAGGGAAACTACACACAAGGAAAAGCAAGAAAGTAATATCCTTTCAACAAACCCAAAAGAAGATAACCACACAAGCATAAAAATTACATCAAAAACAGCAGGAAACAACAATCACTATTCCTTAATATATCTTAACATCAATGGACTCAATTCCCCAATAAAAAGACATAGACTAACAGACTGGATTCTTAAACAAGACCCAACATTCTGCTGCATACAGGAAACACATCTCAGTGTCAAGGACAAACACTACCTGAGAGTAAAAGGCTGGAAAACAGTTCTCCAAGCAAACGATCCCAGAAAACACGCTGGAGTAGCCATTCTAATATCAGATAAAATAGACTTTCAACCAAAAGTCATCAAAAAAGATTCAGAAGGCCACTTTATACTCATTAAAGGGAAAATTTACCAGGAAGAACTCTCAATTTTGAACATCTATGCCCCAAATACAAGGGCACCTGCATTTGTAAAGGAAACCTTACTAAAACTTAAAGCATACATCACACCCCACACAATAATTGTGGGGGACTTAAACACCCCACTCTCTTCAATGGACAGATCAGGGAAACACAAACTAAACAGAGTCACAGTGAAACTAACAGAAGTTTTGGACCAAATGGACTTAATAGATATCTATAGAACATTTCATCTTAAATCAAAAGGATATACCTTCTCAGCACCTCATGGTACCTTCTCCAAAACTGACCATATAAGTGGTCACAAAGCAGACCTCAACAGATATAAGATGATCAAACTAATTCCATGCCTCCTATCAGATCACTGTGGAATAAGGGTCATATATATGGAATAAGGGTTGTTGCTTCAATAGCAACAAAAACAACAAAAAGCCCACATACACATGGAAGCTGAACAAGTCTCTACTCAATGATAACCTTGGTTAAGGAAGAAATAAGGAAAAAAAAACCAAAGACTTTTTGGATTTTAATGAAAATGAAGGCACAACATACCCAAATTTATGGGACACAATGAAAGCAGTGCTAAGAGGAAAACACATAGCCCTGAGTACCTACAAAAAGAAGCTGGAGAGAGCATACACTAGCAGTTTAACAGAACACCTGAAAGCTTTAGAATAAAAAGATGGTAATATACCCAAGAGGAGTAGAAGGCAGGAAATCATGAAACTCAGGGCCGAAATCAACCAAGTTTAAACAAAAAGAACTATACAAAGAATCAAAAAAGTAGGAGCTGGTTCTTTGAGAAAATCAACAAGATAGATAAACCTTTAGTCAGACTAACCAGAGGACACAAAGACAGTACCCAAATCAACAAAATCAGAAATGGAAAGGGTGAAATAACAACAGAAACTGAGGAAATCCAAAAAATTATCATATCCTACCACAAAAGCCTATACTCAGCAAAACTGGAAAATCTGGAGGAAATGGACAGTTTCCTAATTTTAGTTTTTTGAAGAGCCTCCACACTGATTCCCACAGTGGTTACACCAGCTTGTGCCTGCACCAACAATGGACAACTCCCCTTTCCCACATCATTGCTGTCATCTATTTAGTTGATTAATAGCCATTCTTACTGGGTTAATTATAAATCTCAAAGTGGTTTTTAAAATTTTTTCAGGATGTTTAGCACATTTAAAAGTGTTTATTATTCATTTGTGATCTTTTGGGGGCCTTCCAGTTCATCTGGATATACCATAATTTATTAGGTTGTTGGGTTTTTTGATAATATTTTTATGTATATTTTGCATATTAATCTTCTGCCAGATGTGCATCTGGCAAAAATTGTTTTTCCATTCTGTAAACTGTCTTTTCATTTGTTTGACAGTTTCACTTACTGACTGGAAGCTGTGCTGGCTGTTTTTGTTTTTTGTTTTTTGTTTTGTCAACTTGACACCACGAACCTAGGCATATCTTAGAAGAGGGAATCATGGAGGGACTGCCTCTATCAGATTGGCCTGTAGACAAGTCTGTGCAACATTTTCTTGATTACTGACTGATGTGGGAAGGCCCTGTCCACACTGGGGGTTGCCATCTCTGGGTAGGTGGTCCTGAGATGTCTAAGAAAGCAGGATGAGCAAGCCAGGAAAAGCCGGGCAGTAAGCAGAGTTCCTCTATGGCTTTTTGCTTCTGTTCCTGCCCCCAGGTTTCTGCCCTGAGTTCCTGCTCTGAGTTCCCCCCATGAAGGAGAGTAAGTTGTGAGGTGAAATGAAACTCACTTCCTGGGTTGTTTTATGGTCATGGTCTTTATCACAGCAATAAAAAGCAAACTAAGACAGAATTCTGCTTTATAATTTCACGAGAGTGACTGGAGTCATATTCAGAAAGTCCTTACCTATGCCTATATCTCAGAGTAAAACCGCATTTGTTTCTCCTGCACATTCAGAGCCTTGGGTCTTTGATCCATTTGGAGTTGGTTTTTGTCCAGGGTGAAAGATAAGGATAGTTTTCTCAGTTTCAACAATATGTTGGAGGGACTGTTTTATGTAGTTTGAGGTAGATTCTTGGTTATCTTTGTTTAGCAGTTGTCTTATCTTTGCTAATTATTTCCCGAAATCTTCATATATGTGCTCTGTGGGGCTGGCTTGGTGGTCACGAGTGCCTTTAGCTTGCTTTTGTCATGGAGAAGTTTTCATTCTCCTTCACCTAATAATTTTGTTGTTGCCTGGAAGAAAGTGTGTGTTCATTCCATAAATGATAAAATGGATGGGATTGGTTCTCAGCAAAATGTTAATCAGGCATAATGTATTACCCATATACAGGCTGTAAACATTTATCAGGATAACATGTACATATTTGACAGAAGAGTCTAGTGTTAATGAAAAGAGTTACAACAAGTTTCAACCCCCATGTTTTCTACTACCTGGAGTCAATCCCTGTCTTCCACATTGGTAAGTAATTGGCACTAGACAGCCTTTCCTGACCTATTCACCTTGAACATTATCTACCAACTTTCCGTTATATTAACTAAAGACTTCTCTTTCTTATTCCTATTGCTCCAATATAGATGTAGTTATAGTACAATTCTGTGAGTACTGTGATATAAAATACTGTGTACGTGTACATAGCCAGGTGGTGGTGGTACAAACCTTTAATTTCAGCACTGCGAAGCCAGAGGCAGGCAGTTTGAGGACAACCTGGTCTACAGAGCTGGTTCCAGGATAGCCAGGACTACTCTGAGAAGCCCTGTCACAAAAAAAAAAATTGTGTACAGCTGAATATAGTATTGTACTAGGACAATGTGATTTGTATTTTCTGGGAATTAATTTATTGTAGAAAAAGTTTGTCATACATATACTTGAGTGTGTTTCCACTTTCTATAATAGCATCTCTCTCTCTCTCTCTCTCTCTCTCTCTCTCTCTCTCTCACACACACACACACACACACACACACACACACACAAGTTCCTCACACTGCAGTGAGTGTGGGATCTCCCATCTACCCATCTGCGTGCCTATTGCAACAGTGGGAGCATCCATGTGGAAATTTCCTTCCTCTCTCTATGACAGACTTTCTACTTCCAATCTTCCTCTTTTTTGGTTTAATCTTTCTTTTTATTGATTTATTTTTTATTCTTTAGTAATTTTTTGAGAACAGACACCCACAGAGTAAGTTGAATGGGACTGTGTGAATCAAGTGTCTTTATTCCAGCCTTAAGTGGCTGGTGGCTTAGATGGATATGGGATTCTAGGCATGAGAGCACTTCATTCAGGATGTGGGGAATACCCCATTGTCTCCAACAGCTAATGTTGCTCATGAGAGGTTCTGCCACCCTGATTTCCAGACCTTGGCACATGACGACTGTTTCTCAGTGCTGGGATTTTGAACCCTCTTGAACCTGCTCAGGTCTTATACATGCTATTAGTCTCTGTCTTATGTATGCCAGTCTGGTGGTTCTAAAATTCCACAATAACATATGCGATATATTAAAATGTTGCTCACAGTACTTACTCCTCAGAGGATGAAGAGATGGCTCCTCAAATAATAGAACTTACCATTCTTGCAGAGGATGAGGAGTTCAGTTCCCAGCACCAACATTGGTGGCTCATAACTGCCTATAACTCTAGCTCCAGGAGATCAGACTCCCCCTTCTGGCTTCTGTGGGTACCTGTACAGTCATACAAGCGCACACACACACACACACACACACACACAAGAGAGAGAGAGAGAGAGAGAGAGAGAGAGAGAGAGAGAGAGAGAGAGAGAGAGAAAGAGAGGCATAAAGAAAATCTTTAAGAAACTTAAACATTTATTTTCTGTGCATAGTGTTTTGCTTACATATATGTGCGCCACATGTGTGCTTGGTACCTACAGAGGTCAGAAGAAGAGGGTATTGGCTCCTCTAGAGCTGGAATAAAGGGTTGTAAGCTATCACATGGGTGCTGGAAAACAAATCTGGTTCTAGAAGAGCATCCAGTGCTCTTAATTGTTGAGCTATTTCTACAGCCCCCACCAAAAGTAAAATCTTAAAAATATATATTTACTCTCTACCTCCTGCTCCTTATGTTGGTGAAGAGGCTTCCCTGCTCCTCATTCTAGGCCTGGCCACGCTGTCTTATCATTGAGATGATGGCAGACAGACTGCAAGCAGAGGCTTGAAATGTGCTTGTGTACTTGGGGCGATTCTCTTCTGTTTATGTCACCAGAACAGAAGAACATGCTGGTAGTCCAAAGAGGAAGATAAATAGCATGTGAAATAAAGCCAGTTAGTCCTAGCCAAGCTAAGCCTGAATCGGAGCCCAGCTGAGCCCTGCCTGCAGCTGCCAACACTCAGCTGATTCACCGGTCACTGAGAATATATTACTGTTATTTTAAGCCACTACAGTTTTGGATATTTTCCACGTGGCATTTTGGGAGAATAGCTTTTGGTATCAAACATTGGTACCTTATTGGTATGAGAAAATGGTAACAATTACCTGAGACAGATACAAGAAAATCAAAAAACAAACAAAAAAGGCTTTGGTTTTGAGACTCATGGACACACACACATACACACACACACACAAATTGTGATAGAAGTTAGAAACAAAAATGGCAGTCTGTGTTTTGCAGGGAGGGAAGAAGTATTTTATAAAAGTGTCAAACCTGGAAATTGGAATATATGCCAAAAATGTATTTGAATTTGTGTCGATATCCAGGCAAAGGTGAAAATGAGAGCTAGCTGTCAGTAGCTATGTATACAATGGATCCTGTACTTCAGAAAGAAAAACATTTGGGAAAGAGCCAGTTTTGAAGGAAAATGTATACAAACTGGAGAGAATCCAGGAGTTCTGGGCTTACTGAGTTGAGAAATAAAGCTTCTTTATCTTGGGTCATTTGAGGGAAATCTGCTACTGTAGAGGCTTCCTAAAATATACACACATCTGAACAGAATCTAAATGGAGTCACCAACAGGCTAGACAAAGCCTGAAATAGACACCGCTTTCACCAAGTGAAGTCCCCAGAGCCAGGAGTGGGTTACATCTTGTTGAGTTGCTGGCCAAAGGGCTCCATGGAAACTTCTAAATACCTTGAGCAATTTCCAACACCTTAAAAACTGATGGTAGGGCCCTATTGAGGAAAATTGCACCTACTTATCTCATTGAACATGGAGAAGTCTATCTGGTGCCTACCTAGAGGCTTCATCTCTACTGAGTAGTATTCAGGGCACTGGAAGATACTCTGTATGCTACCAGAGGAGAAAGGTAAACATCAACCTAAATATGAACCCTGCAAACACCAATAGTGACCTGCCTGTGAACTATGCTGGAGCAATAGTGGCACAAACATAATGGAGGTAACCAATCACTCTCTGATTAGTTTCAAGGCCCAGTTAACGAGATGGAACTCATGTCTGAAACTGCTAGGGTGGTCAAGTACCTGAGACTGGAAAAGGTATAAGTCTAGAAGAAAACCAAATACTATCATTCTGCTAAAGGAACATAGCAATAAAATGACTCCAAATATATTCTGCTATATCCATAGATTAGTGCCTACTCCACCACAATCAGAAAAACTTCTTGTAGTAGATGAGAGCTAACACAGATAGATACCTACAGCTGGATAACATGTGAGAGTGAGAGACTTTGAATCCTTCAATTCTAAATGAGATGTCTCTATCAAACCCCTCCCCTCAAAGCTTAGTGATCTATGCATGAGGATACAGAAAAATTGTAAGAACCAGAGGTAGTGGATAAAACAATGTCTTCCAGACACACCAGGACTGACATACACGAACTCACAGAGACTGTGGTAGAATGCATAGGTTCAAGTCACATGTGGTCTCAGCACTGAGAGGGGCAGTGGACACTGGAACCTACCCTGGTGTCTATCTAGAATTGATACCTACTGGTAAAGGAAAAGTTAGTTTTCTCCAATGGAATCCCATAAGGTATATGAATTAACCTCACTTCAAGATAAGTCCCAGCCTAATTTTGTTTTGTTTGGGTATTTTTTTGTCTCATTGATATTCTGTTTCTTTGAGGGGGGGTAGTTTGTTATATATCCACTTTCAGAAAGAGAGAGAAAAAGAGAGAGAAAGGGAGAGAGAGAATGGAATTAGGTGGTGGGAAGGTAGGGTGGATCTGAGAGGAGTTTGAGAAGAGGAAAAATGATCAGAATATACTATCTGAAAAAAATTTAATTAAAAAAATTTTTTTTACTCTTCTAATACAGCCCATACCCTTCATATTACATCCCAACCTCAGTTTTCTCTCCTTCTCCTACCCATATCTCTCTCCACCCATGTCTCACTGCTCCCCCAGGTCCATTCCCTCCTGTCCTTCTCCACTCAAAGAAGAGCAGGCTTCCCAGGGATATCAACAAAACAAGACACAGAAGGTACAAATAAGACCAGGCACATACTATCACATCAAGGCTGAACATGACAACTCAGTAGGAGGGAAACAGTCCCACAAGTAGGTGAAAAAAACAGGGACAGCCCCTGTGCCCACTGTTAGGATGGTGTCCAAAAGGACACCAAACTGCTCAGCCATAGTACACGTTCAGAGTACCTAGGCCAAATCAGACCCCTACAGTGGGTACTTCATAGCAAACCAACCGTACTGAGACTAGAAGAGTCAATAGTCCTCCTATAAGGATTGGATACTTGTTCCTGCCTTTCTTCCCTCAGACCTTTGGTGAACACCTCCTGGTATGCATGACTCCTGATCATAGCCCCTTGGGAGTGATCCTCATCAGCATTTTTTCAAATCTCATCCTCTTGTAAATAGACACTATAACCAATCTGTCTAAAAAGGTGTTATTACCAATGGCTAAGACATTTCTAGAGTGGTGGTAAGTCATAAGATGTGAAATGGCAATTTTTGGTTTCTTTGGAGACTCAGTGGTATCATGTGATGTTTTTCTGGAAGACGTTTCTGAGAGAATGTTCTGCTGAGGCAGACACTTGAGAGGATGTGTGACATTTGAAAAAAGTATAAGTAGGACCCAGACAGTGAAAGCTGGTTTTGCATTGGTTCGCCTTGCAATGCTTTGTCTTCCCTGATGATGCTTGTGCATTATTCACTTTGCAATGCTTTGATTGTCTTTCCTGGTGATGCTTTTGCATTGGTATGCCTTGCAACACTTCTGTTCTTTGATGATCTTCACTTGACTTCATAGAGAGAAATGTATGAAAGAGCCTCTTGTGGTATTGCAACTGGTTCTTGTTGCTTCTGCTGACTTGTACCTTGCAGTATTTACCTTTGAGACTACCACCATGAGAACAGATTGCACTGTCCAAATGATTGGACAAGGCAAGGATCCTGGTGTCAGAGGCTGTGCTTGTCTATTATGGGACCCTCTAATAAACATTTGCTTCACACACTCCCCTTTGCTATGGCAAAGATTTTCTCAGAACAGTGTTGGAGTCTGAAGCTTTTCCCAGTCTAGTCTCTCCTTGCTATCTCACAGACCTGTGCTTTGGTCTGAGCCTTCTTCCCCTGCTTCTGATCTTTATCCCTTTATCCTTTAGAGGCAGTTCTCCCTTTAAATCTCTTACAAATCCATTTCTGAGAACACTGACACATGCTCAGAAAATTCAATGATTCAAATGTCCCACAGCACTTTTTCAATATCTAATTTATTCTGCATGTGTTATTGAAATTATTCACTGTGCTGGACAGGAGAGATCTTTTTAGCTGAGAAGCTTTAGATTTCAACTTAGAGATAATATGTGTTGTTTTGAAAATCTTCTTCCCAAATGTCTCTTCCTGAAAGTCCTAGGAGCTGAAAGTTGGATATGAGGCTCAAGCTTCTACATTTACTGTCTTATCCAGTGCTCATGCCTTAGCCAACAAGCTCTGTTGTCTGCAGCCTTCCATAGCCTCCTACTTTGATTTTTGCTCTTCATTTCTAAGAGTCTGTTCTTGCTCTAGTTATTTATTTTCCTTAATATACTGTTTTCAATTTCCTGAACGTAAGCCCTCGTCTAAGGATGAAGCATTAGTTACTTTTCTCGTTGCTGCAACCAAATATGGAACAAGAAGCAACTTCAGGAGGAAAGGCTTATATTTTGCTCATGGTGTGAGGACACAGTGCATCAAGGTAGAGGAGGTACAGAGACAAAGATGGCCTGCAGCCATGGCTACGGGAATGGGAGGCTGCTTGTTCACACCTAGGAGGATCTGGGAGCAGAAAGCGAGAAATATTCATATAAGTCTGGCCCCCTTTCTCTTTCTCTTCTCTTTTTATTTAGCCCAGGACCTCAGGCAGTGAATAGGTGCTACTGATATTCTGTACAGATTCCCAGTTAGAATATCAGAAGCACTCCCTCCATGTTAGACCACAGCTGTAGTGCTCTGTGAGCCTTCACAATGGAACCCTGAAAATGTATCTCTAGGCATCTGTTTTCCCTTAGGACATTCCAGAGTCTCTATACACTCAGCTATTCTCTTTTCATGTGAATTTTTAATTTTACATCTTCAGCGAGTCATGTCTTGCCATCAGAGTACCTTTCCTGTGGTCCCAGGACACAGTTTGAAGTTTCTCCTTAATGGGAAGTCTCTTGAACAGCTAGTTACATCTACGCTGTCTACGTTGTCTGCAGCCTTTTCACAGTTTGTACAGGATCCACATTTATTCCTTGCCAAGCATTTTTTACATTCTCTGCACACTTCTCCTGTAGATCTGAGTAAGTAGTAACCAATGACTGTTCCACTGTCTGAACATTATGCTAGCTAAAAATTTCCTCTGTCAGAAAAGTTAGTTTATTACTTTTGAATTCTGCTTCACTCCAGGTTTCAGGACATAAGCAGAGGGTATCCGGATGATGCCAGATTGTGGCTCCTTTAACGTGACGTAAGACAGAAGGCTCTCCTAGCTGCACATGCATATCTAGTTTGCATCTCGCTTGTGGCTTAAGGGGAAGTGAAAACAAACATTTGTACATCACTTTAAACAGGGAGCTCTGCATCTTATTTTCATGGTAAAGGGTGAGCACTTACTCCATAGCTCGTGTATGATAATTCCCCCAGGAAATCCTGACCAAGGAAGGACAGACGCTGTAAATGCAATGCACATGGATGCAGCTGGATTACAGTGTCATCATGCTGGGAAAGCGTATTCTTCCAGTGAGCTATTGAGAAAGGGGATGAGAACTACAATTGGTTTGAGGATGGACTCCAGCTGTAAAGGATGCAAGGGCTCAGTGTTGCTGGCTGACTGAGGCAGGGGCAAAGCAGAACCAGATTATTTGAGTTTCTAGTGGGCATTAGTATATCTTGGTGCCTTCACTTGAGGAAGATGGCTATGTGATTCTTATCCCCGTCATATAAAGTAGAAAATACTAATAGTCAATTCTCAGTGTCTGGAAGTATCCCTAGTAAACCTGTAGGAAACATCTTGTAATGATTAATCTTAACTGTCAACTTGAAAGATGTAAAATCTCCCAGTGCTCTGGGAGGCAGAGGCAGGTGGATTTCTGAGATCAAGACCAGCCTGGTCTACAGAGTGAGTTCCAGGACAGCCAGGGCTACACAGAGAAACCCTGTGTCAGAAAAAAATACCAAATCCAAAAAACAAACAAACAAACAAAAACAAAAAGCAACAACAAAAAAGAAAGATGTAACATTGGCTGGAGGAGGGGGCTCCTGATATACCTTTGGGAAAGTACCTTGATTAGCTAGAGCCAGAAGACCTGTCCACCGTGGGCGGCGTCATCCCACAAGCTTAGCTCTGTAGCTTAGTCTGGACTGTACAGAGAGTAGAAAGATGAGCACAAGCACTTGCTTCTTCCTGACTGAAGATGCAATGCAATCGGCCATTTCAAACTCCCTGCTTTAAATTGAGTTGAAATAAACTCTTCCTTCCTTATGTTGCTTTTTATGAGAGTATTTTACCAGAGCCGCCACAAAAGTAACTAAGTCAGACTTCTTGTCAAAATCTCCATGTGGTGCTCTTGCTTGAGCTATGAGCACTTCTTTGCTCTCATATTTAGTGGATTTTGCTCAATGAGAGAATTTTCTACCTACAGCAGTAAAAATACATATATGGTGTGTGATGACATCATTAAAGCTCCCCAAAGTCTCAGAAGACCAAGGAACCAGAGACTTGCCTCTCATCACCAATGGGTTGCCTATCTCAGAAGACATTAGAAACAAGAATTCAAGCCCAGATTCCAGAGAAGACACCTTCTCCTTCCTTCTGGCTTTCCATGTTTGTAGTGATCAAATTTTCAAACCAAATATCTGAACACCAGTGTTATGAGACCACGGGCATTTGTGAGGTCAGAGACTGAACATGACAGGTATGGTAGGATTGTAGGCTTGAGACTCCTTTCCAGAACAAAGCATTTCTAGAAGATGCTAGACCAAAGTCTACTGGGATTATGATCAACACCTTCACATTTCCCATTAGTAATTTGCTTATCAAAGATTCTACATGACATTCATTTAGTCCCCACTTCCTCACTGAAATTACTTATATTTTGAGAAGCCAGATAGTGGTGGAGGAAGAACTTGCTGATTTTTACCTTGTTGTTGTTGTTGTTGTTGTTTGTTTGTTTGTTTGAGCCAGAATCTCATGTAGCCCAGGATAGATTCACTAAGTAGCTGAGATTAGCCTTGAACTCTTCCTCCATCCTCCCGAGGATAGGATTATAGGTATGTGCCATCCTACCCAGCTCTGTTTCCCCTTTCCACTTTCTTCTACCTGCTGGCATTCATATAATCTATAATAGTCTCTACTTTGTCTATCAATATAACATATCGTATAAAGATAATTCTTGTTGTTTGTCTTAAATGAGGAAAACCTCAGTACAGTAGTCCTTGGAACAAAAACTTTAGCATCAGCCAAAGAAATTCATTTAGGAACTTAGAAGTGAATGCATAGTTACCCCAGGCTTGCAATAGCAGCAAAGAAATGTCAAGCCATTAATTAAAATGACTCCAGCTTCCCTGTTGGAAAACGTTGTTAGTCAGCCTCAGTCACAATCTTTGTAAAAGGAAATGCTACACAATAGGGCCTTAAAACCCAGTTGCAAAACATGAACTGGGAATATGGGGCCACTGAGCTTTACAGGGAGTCTGTCTGTGCTATGGTGGCCATGTAAGGCAGTGGCTCTTCAGTGGCCCTGTAGACTGAAGCCCCTTCCCTTCCCCTGTGGTTTCCTGTGGGCTAATGAGAGCTAGTCACTGTCATTGACTACCACTTCCCATTGGCCACAAATGCAGTGGAGACCTAAGATGGAGGGGAATTCCCAGAGGCAGGACATACAGAGGACTGAGCAAAAGAAATGTGCTGTCACTAAATTCTAGAGCATTTTGTTAGGTAACATCAGGCATCAGCTCTGTGTGCTTAGCGACCTCAGACTTCCTAGCTTAAGTTTTTTGTTGTTTTTTTTTCTTTTTAAGGAAGAGTGTAGCCTAGGCTAGATATAAATTCAACAAAACTCTCCTGCCTCTGAAGTGCTGGAGTTCCTGAGCCACCATTGGCTCAGAATTCCTGACGTAGCAATTCATAAAATAATTCTATTGTATTGCTTCCTTATGCTTTCCGAGATGTCCCTTCTGTAGTTCCAGGGGGCATTCTCCTGTCATTGGGAATCTTAAATTGTTACTTATTTCCATGTAGTTAGTAGATATAGAGACAGGCACAGGCACAGGCACAGACAGACACAGACACAAGACTGACACAGATACAGACACAAACACAGACACAGGCACAGGCACAGACACAGACAGACATAGACAGACACAGACACAGACAGACACAGACACAAGACTGACACAGATACAGACATAGATACAGACACAAACACAGGCACAGGCACAGGCACAGACACAGACAGACACAGACACAAGATTGACACAGATACAGACACAGATACAGACACAGACACAGACACAGACACAAGATTGACACAGATACAGACACAGATACAGACACAGACACAGACACAGGCACATACACAGGCACAGGCACAGGCACAGAAACAGACACAGACACAGATAGACACAGACACAAGACTGACACAGATACAGATACAGACACAGATACAGATACAAACACAGACACAGGCACAGGCACAGACACAGGCAGAGGCACAGGCACAAGCACAGACACAGACAGACATAGACAGACACAGACACAAACACAAATATAGACACAAGCACAGGCACAGGCATACACAGTCATAGACACACATAGGCATGGGCACAGACACATGCACACACAGACAGAGACACAGACACAGACATACACTGACACACACAGACACAGACAAAGACACAGACATAGACACAGATACACATAGACACATGCACACACAGACACACAGAGACACAGACACAGACACACACAGACATAGACACACACAGACAGACACACACAGACACACACAGACACAGACAAAGACACAGACATAGATACAGACACACACAGACATAGACACACACAGATATACACAGACACAAACACACACAGATACACACAGTCACAGACATACACACAGACACACACACCCAAGACACACACACCCAAGGCCAGGCAGTGGTGGCGCACACCTGTAATCCCAGCACTTGGGAGGCAGAGGAAGGTGGATTTCTGAGTTTGAGGCCAGCCTGGTCTACAGAGTGAGTTCCAGGATAGCCAGGGCTGCACAGAGAAACCTTGTCTCAAAAACTACCCCCCCCCAAAAGACACACACACACACACACACACACACACACACACACGCCCGGGCATGGGCACGGGTGTGGCACAGGCATAGGTACAGACATAGATAGGGTCTGTAAGTTTTCGAACTGAAAACAACTTGGCTCTCTTCCTTTCTCTCTGTTTTGGATAAGTGGTCTCACTGTTACCCACCTTGGTGCTGAACTCCCGGAGTCAGGTTAGCTTTCTACCTCAGCCTCCCAGATGGCTGGGCCCCTGCCTTCTTTTCACAAGCTGTCATTTTGTTTAATTTTTTATTCATTTTTTCTTCCTATAGATCACTTACAGCAGTCTTATTTTGTAGTCTCCTATAGATTTCTTCCTGAGACATTACTTTCGATTAATTTTCAGTCAGTTTCATGACTTGGTTCTCCAGTGATTTTCTGGTGTAGTTGGGAGTTTTTAGTAGGAGTTCTTTAAAGTTGGATTTCCCATGGTGAGGACTGGCATGTCCTGAGCTGCTGTCAGCTGTGTCTTTATTTTGCCCCTGAGTTCTTCTGCCGGAGCCCACAGCTGGGTTCGGTGTGTCTTCCTGTCTTTCACAGGAAATTCTGTTCTCATGGCATACAATACCCTACCAACACTCGAAACAAATATGACAAACTCTTAGCACCTGCCAGTTGATCTCTTTCATATCAACCTTTGATACTTTTCATCTCATTGCTGGAGAATAAATGGTAAACATTTAAAACATGCACTGTGGTGAGTTTTGACAGTTATATTTTGATTTCTTTCTATTACTTGACAAAGTAATAGAGGCAAACAATTACGGAGGATGACAAGTTGAATTTGGGCTCACAGTTCGTACGTAGGGTCAGTCTGGGGTCAGTTACCCATACTGGAGTTTGGGCCTCTGCACAGGGGTGCAGAGCGGAGAAACTGTTCACCTGACCGTGAGGCTAGGAGGCAAAAGAGAGTAAAGAGAGAGGTCAGGGTGCTGACACCTTCTTCCTGGGAACACTTCCACAGGAGCAGAAGACCACCGAGCAGGCCCTACCTCTCCATGGTTCAGACACTGCACAGTGTCACACAGTGTCACCAGGGGCTGGGGACTAAGCCCTTAACACATGTCTTTGTGGACACCTCTCCAGGCTGGCACATGCATCTATTCACAAAACATTTATTACATTCAAGGTCCCTTGGTATCTATCGCACTTCACACTCCCCTTTTGACCTTGGATAATTACTAATCTGCTTTTATTGCTGTGAATGAATTTGCTTTTTTTTTCCGAGAGTTTCATGTGAATATATAAAGAAAGGGATGTGTGACTGCTTTCATTTAGTAGTTTCTCAAAATAAGGATAATTTTACATTAAAAAGTATTATTCATTCATTCATCCATCCATCCATTCATTCATTCTTTCGTTTTCTCTCTCTCTCTCTTTCTCTCTCTCTCTCTCTCCTCTCTCTCTCTGTGTGTGTGTATGTATGTGTGTGTATTTATCTGGCTATGTCTGTGCATCTTGTGTGACTGAGTGTGTCCCACAGCATTAGTGAGGAGACCAGAAGACAACTGTGGGAGTTTATTGTCTTCTATCATGTGAGTCCTGGGAATTAAACTCAGGCCATCAGGGTTGGCAGCAGGTACCTTTACCCACTTAGCCAGTCAGCCCCAAAATAGGGATAGTTTTAAGCACATTGGAAGTATTGACAAGCAAGTGTATAATCTATGATTCATAAGTGGAGGGATGAGGGAGTCTGTGGAGAGCAGGTATCAGTTAGCAGAGATGTCCAAATAGAGTCTCTGTGGTTTCTCTCCATTTATTTCCTAGCTGCTGTGGATCAAGCAGACGCAGCACAGTGAGTCTACCTCAGTGGTAGCCTTGTTTCCCGAGAATCCTCCCTTGTGGAATTCATTGTGTTCATTTTTGTGACCTTCTGATGATCCTCTAATGACAGCGTGTGCATGTTCATTTACGTGCAGGTACACATGAGATGGCTGGAAGACATAGTCAGGGGTCATCTTCAAGGATGCCATCCATCTGCCTCTTTTCAGACAGGATCTCTTGCTGGCTTGGAGGTCATCAATTACGTGAGACTGGCTGGTAGTGAGGCCCAGGAATCTTCCTTTACTTCTCCAGCCCTGGGATTGCAAGCTCACAGTACCCTGCCTGGCATTTTTACATGGGCCCTGAGGATCAAACTCAGTTTCTCATACCCCTCAAGGCAAGCACTTTATCAACTGAGCCATCATCTCCCCAGCCTGATGGCAACCTTTTGGATAACTAAGTACCTAGTTAAAGCAAAGGCATAACTAAGAAATCATTGAGGCAACTAACTGACTCAGTGAGATATCTCGACCACTCATCTGAAGCTGACTTCAATAGGAGGTAGATGTTTGGGTCCCGTGAGATAGTCTCTAAGATGTACCGAAACACAGGAATGGGAGTATATAGGAAGATCGGAAGAAACCAGCATCCTGGGAGGTAGAGGTCAGCAATAGGATTATAGAAAGGTCAGATACTCTGGGATAAAGATCCAAAGAGGATGATGAAGGCCAGAGAGAGACAGAGAGACAGAGAGACAGAGAGACAGAGAGAGACAGACACACACAGCCACACACAGCCACACACACACACACACACACACACACACACACACACAGAGAGAGAGAGAGAGAGAGAGAGAGAGAGAGAGAGAGAGAGAGAGAGATCCCATGTAATGGAGGGATGGCTTCTGTTTAGAGTCCTGGCTTCTTCTAGAAGATCTGGGTTTGATTCCTAGCACTCACATGGCGGCTGGCTCCTAGAACTACCTGTAAGTCTGGTCTTATGGGATTTGGTGTTCTCTTCTGGCCTCCCAGTGCATCAGGCATGCACATCATATACAGACATATATGCAGGCACAACACCCATATACATAAAAGAAAAGCAAATGTAAAGGTCATTAAAAAAAGAATGTCCCTAGTTGAGAGCAATCCCTAGTCTACCTTCTGTTTGTTTGTTTTACAAATACATCTCATTTATCCTGTGTGCGCACACACCATAGTGCATATGTTGGGGTCAGAACAGCATGCCAGTCCTTTCTGCCATGCAGGTTCAAGGGATTAAACTTAGGTCGTCAGGTTTGGTGGCAAGTCTTTGGCCCACTAAGCCATCTCACCAGCCATAGTTTATTTTTCTTCCTAAGATAAAAGGATTCTTACTCTCCAAACCCATCCCATCCCATTATTGCTCCGTGGATGAAATCATCTCTTGATGCCTGGGCTGAGAGACCCAGCGTCAGACACAACGTTGGTGCTATGAGACAATGTACCCAGATGTCAAACTACATGCTCTACAAAGAAAGTTTTAAACTCTACCTGTTATACTCCAAGGAGTCTTTAGGCATGTAAATCTTAGTTCCAGCAAGCTGTATTATAAAGGAAATATTTTCACAGGGATAACTCTTTTAATCTATAGCCAATATAGGTCATTAGAGCATACTGCTCAGACTTGGGGCCCATAAGTGGAGGAGGTTATGGTGAGATTGGAGTGGAGCCAGGGGAGGTGAAGTGAATGATGAAAGGTTTTGAAAAACAGCCCTTCAGGGAGAAGTCTCCATTAGCTCAGAGGAGAGAGAGATGTGCGTAGACTGAATATCAGTCTTCGCACTATCGAGGGACGCTACATTATTGACAGAGTCTCTCTTCCTTGTCCACAGAGGGCAGTATTGAAGGCAATGAGTTTAAAATGCAGGCGAAGGGATTTAGGCTGGTCATCTGCCAACCCAAAGGTCAGAGACCCACTTCAAGTCCCCAAGAGGCCATCTCACCTCTTGCGATGAGATGAGCAGTTCATTCCCAAGACTCCCTTTTGATCTCTCGGAATGTTTGCATTTCTAGTTCGTGCGGACCTGTCCATCTACTTACCGTTGTTTGGATTCTTTTGTATTTGTAAACTGATGAGCCTGTTCCAAAATGTGAAGCGTTTCTAGGCTCATTACAAAGAGGGCAAACAAAGTAAGGCGGTTGTGAAGTTGGCTGAAGTGTGGCCCATCCACATAAGAGCAGTCCCAGCTTTCAGTCTGTCTGTGATAATGTTGTCCAGAGGAGACCGGGGTGACTGTCAAGACCGTTGGGTGTATCTGCTCCATGACACTGGGTATAACTGGGCCGCATCGCTGGTATTGGGGGCAGGCCTTGAATAGTCAGCATGTCTTCTGGGGAGTGTGGGTAACCCAGAAAGGAACAACTAAGACAGAGAGAAGACTCTACTGGCTGGGTTAGTGCAAGGAACTGTGTGTTGCCTGGGAAGTGAGGGGGCAGGCCAGAAGCCATTTGCAAATATTTTCAAGGCTGTCAGGTAGAGAAGAGATCAGAACGATTAGCGATTAGAACTGTGCCCAGCCGTGCCAGAGGGCAAGTGTGAGGACAAGGAGCACAGGTTGCAGGGACAGAAGGTCGAGTGAGAAGGAAGCAGGTGGCAATCATCAAAGATGATCAAAGGGATTGTGGTGGCTGGTGACGTACGGAATATTTGTGCAGAGATTAAATTTTGGAAAAAAAAAAGACACTGGAGGAAGAATTTCTGAGCTTTTGTTTTTCATCTTGTTGATCAGATAATTTTTTTTTTGAGATAGTAATTCAGCCTGAAGCCCAAGCTGGCCTTCCACCTCTGATCCTCAAGCCTCAGCCTCTCCCAAATACACACTTGGCTCAGGTATATAATAACTTCACAGGACGAGATTGCTCAGCCAAAGTATTCTCCTGGTGCCTCCGAGAGGCGCGCCTTGCAGTCTAAGCCACTAGAGGGACTCAGGGCAGCAGCTTTGCAGGGCCACCATCCTCTCAGGGAACTTGCAATGGTTCCTAACCCTGCTTTGGTCTCTACAGTTCAGTGGCTTGCCCTATCTTCCTTGTAAATCTTGCTGGAATGAAAAGAGCTTATTAAATTCATCAGTTTCCTAGCGGCCTCTGTACATGACAGGCAGTCACAGCTATTTACTGTCTAGTTAAACTTCCATTTATACATTTAACAGGGCTCTTCTAAAAAGTTCAAGTACTTCTAAAATAACTCCCCCAAAAAGTGAAAACATAAGTTTCGCAAATATAAAAATTTCTGAACATTTAAGCACTACTTTATATATTCCTTTATATGTATGGCTATATATGTATATATATATGTATATATATATATGTGTGTGTGTGTGTATGTATGTGTATATGTGTGTATGTGCATATATATACATACACATGAAGCGAGCAGTGGGTGTGGCTGTTGCAGTTGAGACAAATATTGAAGGTGCCACCTGGCTTTTCCTTGGTTCTCACAGTAAAATGCTAGAGGGCAGGAGTGGCGGGGAGAAGCTAACGAGCAATAAAAGGCACCAGAACTTGATAATTTTGGAAATCCTCAGGTGAAAAGATGTAACAGTTGGGAACTTATGCTGGAGGCTGGAGAGATGGCACCACAGCTCAGAGTGTGTGCTGCTTTTACAGAGACGAGAGTTGGGGGTCCAGGGATCTGCATCTCTTGCCTCCCAGCATCCTCGACTCCAGCCCCAGGGGTCTGACCTCCTCTGGAGCCCCTGTGGGTACTTAACTATTAGCAATAAAGTCAGGCATGGGGTGCACACTTTTCCTCCCAGCACCCATAAGGCAGAGGCATAAAGAGCCCTGTGAGTTCTAGGCCAGTGTGGTCTACAGAGTAAATTCCAGGACAGACAGTGCTATCCAGAGAGAGAGAGACCCTGTCTCAAAACAACCAAATAAAATAAATAAAAAAAAAACCTTTTAAAAAGAAATTAGATTGAAGCATTTAATTCATATACATTCTGGCCCGGAGTGGAAAAAATCCCTAATGGAGACTGTACAAATTTTGTTAAAACTTCAGGGAGTTTAGGCACATGCAAGCCCTTCCCACGACACAAGGGATAAAGCTCACAGAGCCCGTCTAGTGATGATGTCAGCTGGAAACTTAATGAAGCTGGCATCAACCTCTCAGCAGGAATCTAGGTAAATAAAGGCTCAATTCAAAAAGAGCAGTGGTCACAGCTTTTATGTGAAGGGAAATTTATGGGAAACCCACAAGGTATTTGAGGAAATCATTTCTGCAAAAACATCATCAGACTGAAATGGATGGAATGGGCACAAAATGATAAGGTAGTTCTCAAAAATGTACCAGCAGGAATCAGGTTCCTTAAAACAAAAAGAACCAGGGCTCAATGGTTGAGAGTACTGACTTCTATTCCAGAGGTCCTGGGTTCAATTCCCAGCAACCACATGGTGACTCTTAACAATCTTTAATGGGATCTGGTGACCTTCTGGTGCTATCTGAAGATACTTATAGAATACTCATACATTAAATTTTTTTTTTAAAAAGTTACAAAAAAGGAAGATCTAGAGGGTGTAACCAACCTAGTCTGGAGGCTTATGCTCTGAAATTATTACATCCCTATAATCTATCATGGAATTCTGGAAGAAGCCTTTATGTTGCAGGCTTCAAGATTGGCAAATTTCTTTCTTTCTTTCTTTCTTTCTTTCTTTCTTTCTTTCTTTCTTTCTTTCTTTCTTTGTTTTTTTTTTTGTTTGTTTGTTTGTTTGAGACAGAGTTTCTCTATGTAGCCCTGGCTGTCCTGGAACTCACTCTGTAGACCAGGCTGGCCTCAAACTCAGAAATCCTCCTGCCTCTGCCTCCCAAATGCTGGGATTAAAGGCATGTGCCACCTCTGCCCTGTGGCAATTTTTTTAAAGTCTATTTTTATTGTTAAACAAGGTTTTACAGTATAGCCCAGGCTGGCCTAGAACTTGCAGTCTTCCTGCCTTGGCCATCTGTGGGCCAGCATTACAGATGTGTGCCACCACAATGGCTAGTCACTCTCTTTTCCTTGTCCTTTTAAAATGGACATTTCTAGATCTGTTTGACCTGAACTGTTCCTCCATGGAGTTAGGAATCACATGACTTGTCTTTAGTTTTATTAGACTGAGGAAATACACCCAAGGGGCCTCATCCACAGCTGGGCCTGGTTTGAATGATGTTGTGAACTCAGCTGAGCATGTTGTGTATGCTGTGAGAATCTTGAATGCCTTAGGAGAGAGTAAATATTCTCTGCAGGCAGGAATGACTCAGGGTCGAGGGGGTGCAGAGGGTAAGCTGTGACAGGCTTCTACGGGAGCCCTGGTATCTTTACCCCTGTATGTGCTCTTCCTCTTGTGTGTGGAGGGGCTCGTGACTGGCTTCTTACAAGTCGAGTTTGGCGTGGGACATATCTGGCTGTGTGTGCATGATTACGTGAGGCCCGGCCCCATCTTTCCAGGGTGCTCCTGTTGACTGGGTTTGAAGGAGCAGCTGCCCTGTTGCTAACCATTGTGTGAAATGGGCTGCAGAGTGAGGTGCCCGTGGCAGCCTCCAACAGACAGAGCAGGGAAATGAGGTTCTCAGACTGACATCATGCATGAAATGAATGTTCGAAGCCACAAGAGCTTGGGGTCAGAGGTGGCCTCAGCAAAAAGTGAAGCACACAGGTGATGTGAGAAGGATGCAGACAGTGGACCAGCACTCCAGGAATCTGGTCCAGAACTGTGCAAAGATGCATCAAAGCCTAGGTTAGCTTGTGCTGCTTGGGCCCTATTAATAAGGGTCTGACACAGAAGCGGGGTTTTCCATGATGGACTTAAGCACACAGACCTGCCTGGCCCAGGAGTCAGTCTAAGAGAGAATCTGGGGTAGAGTAGATAGCAGTCCAGATGCCCATCTCTGCTACAAAGAGACCCAACTGACAAGAAATGAGTATTGACTAAAATGATGAATCCAGTATGGTATTCATTTTGTTTGCAGTTTCTTTGATCAATCCACTTTAATAGAGAAAGGTTTTATTTAGCTAAAATTCCAAATTATAGCCCATCATTGTGGGGCAGACAAGGCAGAATCTCCTAACAGCTGCTCCTATCCACAGTCAAAAGCAGAGAGAGAGAATGAAGTGCATGCATGCAACTTATTTCACCTTCTCTCTTACACAGTCGAGGAACCGAACCAAGGGGATGGTGCTACCCACAGTGGACTGGGTACTCCGCCAACCAACACAACCAACACAGTCCATAATAGGTGTGACCACAGGCCAACCTGATCTAGACACTCTGCTTACTGAGATTCTCTTCCAACAAAACTATCACAGGTCCCTAAGCATAGCACTACACACCAGTCAACGCATTCAAATGTATTACCAGTCAACACATTCAAATGTATTGCCTACCATTAAAATGGCAGGCTTCACTTTCCACTGTTCAAGTTGCTGCCGTGTGGAGAGTTGTGTTGTTTGGCCTCACTAGACCATGCATCTCCATCTGTCAGTGTCAGTTGGGCTGTTTCCAAGTGTATGAAAAAGCTACCACAAATATTTACATACAAGTCTTTAGGTGCACATGTTTTTAGTCTCTTGGATAGGTTTCTAGTGACGGTTGGATAAGTGCATGCTTAACTTTGAAATAAATAGATGTGATGAATGATTTTCTAATTCTCCATTCACGCATTCCAGTGAGGATGGGAACTGTGTATGGATCTCATTCACTTGCAGCTAACACAGGCACCCATCAGCTTTTCTCCCTTCTCCTCCTTCATTCACTTCAATGTCCCCAGATGGTGTACCCACAAACTGTATGCACTAAGTCCTTGCTTCAGAGATACCCAACCCAGAGCAGCTCATCACAGGATTTGTAAGTGGGAATGCATCTACAAACAAGGAACAGAGGAGGAGTCTGGCCAATCGAAGGTGCAGGTGTGACATAACTCAGTCTCCAAAAAGCAGAAAAGCCTGCAGGGGCATCTCTGAGGGCACCTGTTGGCCACATGAGAAATAAATGAACCTAGCGTGAGGCGTGGGGATTGCTCAACTACAGTCACTGGAATTCTCTAGGAGGCCATGAACTTCCTGTCGTGGACAGCACAGGCATTGATTGAATGTTCCTCTCTCAATGACACTGTCAAAAAGACTCCTGGGAGAGCAGACCAGGTGTCCCATAAAATAGCCTGTAGTTATGAAGCCACACACATCCTCTCTTCTAAGTGTGCAGTGTGCTTTAGCATGCACGAGCGAGTAAGGCAAAGCCAGGTTAGATAAGTGGCCAGGGCCACGCAGCACGCAGGTGTAGGCCAGAGTTATTCCTTCGGCTTCCTAGAGGCCTTACCCTTGATCGCTGCCTCACTGATCCTAAGACACAAGTAGTCACAGATGTGGAGAAGGTTTTTTGTTTTTTCTTTTAAAAAGATGTTAATCTGTACTTAAATGTGAAAAAGATTTCACCTAAAAATCCTGTTTTCCAGTCTCTATTGAAAATCTGTGAAAATTGGTGTTGCAGACTTGTAGGTCAACAAGTAGGGGGAGCTGAGGAACAGAGGGTGGGGATGAGGCTCATTCAGCTCACTGCTTTGGGGTGTGTGTGTGTGTTAAATTTTTGAGAGCGTTGAACAGAAACTGAGTTGTTTCTTGCAGAACATAGGGCTGGGCCCATCTGTGAGCTCAGTGGTTATCCAAGAAATGAACAGCCAAGTCTGGACTCTATCATTCTTTCCCCCTCAACTCTTGATGACCAGAAGCTGCACCAACTGGGTGACTAAGAGATACATCAGACTGCTTTTGTCTCAAGCTAAACTGGGGGCTCCAGGGACCTACAAATCTTGAGCCAGGCCTGAGTTCAGTAGGCATTTTTATTAACTGAAAACATTTGCTTCTTTACAAACCAAGTTTGTGCCCAACCAACCAACCAAATAACCTTCCCCAGGCAGGTGTTCTGCTTTAGGTTAAACACAATAGACTCTTTGAAAGTCCTGGCAGCAGGGAGTGGCCAGGTAGCCTCCCCCTACCTGTTCCTTAGCAGAGAACTGGGCACAATTCTGAGAGCGTGCGTGCGTGCGAGTGTGAGTGTGTGAGTGCGTGCCTGTGTGTGTGTGGCTCTGTGTGTGTGTGTGTGTAGGCTTTGCTCCAGTGTCGTCAGCAAAGCTTATTGGGAGAGGGCAAGTCTGGGGCACGGCCTGAATGACTGTATGACGCATGCAGCTAAGCCGAGGCCACTGATCCCCGGAGGAGCCGAGCCTGTCCTCCCTTACTGGCCAGACTCCCAGGCCCTCCTTTCTCTGCAGAGAACCACGTCCCTCATCCACACAGGAAGGGGCGAGGGCTCTGTGTGAAGCCTGCTGTGGCTTGTCTCTCTTCACAGGGAAAGGAGCCATACTGTGTGTCCACTCTTAGGAGTCCCCATTCTGAAAGAAACGTTCCTTGCTCTCTTCTTACCCAGGGAAGTAAGAGGACTGTAATTTTAAACATTGTTCGGCAATCTCGTGCATTTTTATAATAAAGGTAAATCATTTTCATCCCCCCTTTCTCTCTTGCCTCCCCTCCCACTTGCATGTCTTCTCTGTGTGTGGCCTACTGGGTGTCATTAGTTTATTGTCCAAATGGGTGGGAGGTCCTTCAGTGGAGTAAGGGCAACAGACCGTGGTTATACCACTGGGGCGGGGCGGGGCGGGGCGGGGACGGACACGCTTCCGCTAACAACCGTCCATTTGGATAGTACCTCGAGGAGAGTGTAGCTTCACCCCGCCTCTCCTCCATCCGTGGAGAGGTGTGGGTAGGCCCGCTCTTTCTGTACCCTCTCATGAGATGCTCCCTGACCCTGGAGAGGTTGACACAGCAGCCCATTTAAGGCAAAGCCACCCACCCACCCCCACCCCCTTACCCCCCCACTCCCCCACCCCCGGTCCCCAACACTTCTGCTCATCAGCCATGACCTTGGGAGCCATCCTCTGCTGGTGCAGCAGGAAGCTTCTCAGATGGAGACCCGGGAACCGGAAGCTGGGGCGGGGCTCTCCTGCTCTCTAACCTAAGGCAATCAGGTGCTGGCTTCCCTGAGCTGGGCTGAAGCATGGGGTGGGGACTCTCTGCTCTCTAACCTATGGCAAATGGGTGCTGGGGCTGAAGTGGGGTTTGTGCTGTTGGTGTTTGTTTTTAAGACTATTTTGCTCCTTGGCCTTTACCTCTTGAATACTGGGGTTTAAAAGAATGATCTTATTAATATATGTTAATTATACATGATAATAGATTCATTATATTTTCATACCCATGCATACCAGCATACCATATTTTATTATAGTTTCTCTCTCTCTCTCTCTCTCTCTCTCTCTCTCTCTCTCTCTCACACACACACACACACACACACACACACACACACACACACACACACGAGAGAGAGAGAGAGAGAGAGAGAGAGAACGCGCGCGCGCAAGAGAGACAGAATAAACAAGACAGAATTTTTGTGATCCAATGCGTCTTATTAAGGTTGGTTATAGGACAATGGGGAGGAGTTTGATGCCGAGGGCAGGGGCACCTCCTCTGTGGTTAAACAATTGAAGAAAATGCCTCTTATATAAATCCTCAGGAAGGGGTGGAGCCCGGTGAATCCCGCCCCTTCGCAGGACAGGCTGTCGATGGGCCCAATCAACAATCACAGCCGCAGTGAGCTCCAGAGTGCAGCAGCCGAGTTGTATTAGTCGTGTTGTGTTAGTCAGGGTTCTTGTATAGGGACCGAATCGATAGAATGAATATACACTTTAAAAGGGGATTCATTGGATTAGCTTACATACTCCAGTCTGGGTAGACCAGCAACCGTTGTCTCAGAAGGCCCGAGGAGTCCTGGAGAGCAGCTGCTGTTGATGTTGGAAGTCCTAATGGCTGCTTCTAGTATCTGTGAAGGAATGCCACCACAATAGGACAAAAGAATCGGGCAGCAAACGAGGAAAAAGCAAAAGGCAAAACTTCCTTCGCCCATATCCTTTTTCTCTAGGCCGCAACCAGAAAATGCCACCTATGTTTAGGGTAGGTTTTTCTCAGGTCAACAATCTGATTAAGGAAATATATTACAAAGAGGGAAGAGGAGGAGGAAGAGGAGAGGAAAGAAGGGGGAGAGAGAGAGAGAGAGAGAGAGACAGAGAGAGAGAAAGAGATCGTTTGTTACAGTTGATCCGTTGATTCCTGATCTGGTGAAGTTGACAACCAAGATAAACCATCACATGTCACGCCGGAAGTCAGCATTCCTCACCACTCCCCATTTCCTCAAGCTCTCACAGTCCATCTCCTCCTTCTGCAGCATTCCCTGAGCCTTGAATGGTGTGACGTGGATGTTCCTTTTGTGCATTGGCTTCTCAGGGCTTGAAGCAGTTTTGAGTCTCTGCTGACCACTGTAAAGGCAGAGTTGCTCTTCTATCAACATAGACGTAGTTACAGGAAATTTGTTGGGCACATCATGCCCATTTGAATGCTGGGAATTTTGATGGTAGTGAATCTGGAGGTGCAGAGGATCACATGGTAGGCAGTGGCCAGGAATGTCTATCATGCATGGAAGGCCAGGTTGGCCCCAGGGCAACTGCTTACTGATAAATGCCAGTAGCACCTCGGGGTTGAGAAACATTCTCATCAACCAAGGTTGTGTGTTTGCTTTGTATTTGATTTTTTTTGTTTTGTTTTGGGACAGGTGTCATGGAGCCCAGGCTGGCCTCGAATTCACTACATAGCTCAGCATGACCTTAAATTCCTGATCTCCAAGTCTCTGTTTCCCATATTCTGGGATTATAGGTGTGAACCACAAGATCTGGCAGTTTTTAATACTTTTTAAGCTTAGATATGTAATATTTTTAAAATTATAAGCACTTAGATGTGGCCCAGTGACATAGCATGAACTAACAAGCACAGATCCTGGGTTCTCTATCCCTGGCACTGCCCAAAACCAAATTAGCAGCCAAAATTCATTATTTTATACTCCGAAGAATAAAAGAAGTTATTTAAAATACAGGTAAATCTGCTGGAATTCATTTGAGCATGATCTCATTACAGTACACATTATCCTGGCGCACAGTAGACCCTCGGTGTGTATTTGTGTAATGAATGGGTGCATGAATTCAGGCATTGTGAAATCACGTCTTACTTTGTTACAATGTCGTTATTTCCTTTTCTGCAGCAGTCTGCAGCTTTGGGGCACATAAGCAGTATTCTGCACTTAGTTTGCTACTTCGGATTTTAGCAGGTGAAGCCCTGACTTCAGCCACACTTCCTTTAATAAAATGTCTGATTTGCTAATAAGCGTGGTCTCTCTCCCCACCCTTTATGCTCAACCTTTTTGCCAGTGTTTGGGTGAGTTTGACTTGATACATTTCCAATCTGTGCAAGAACAAGATTTGACATTGATGTGGATGGTAGCCAGAATGCTGTTTCTCACAGAGGAAAAAAAATCATAAATGATTAAATAGTTATAGACACCCTTGACTCTCACAATTCCAAGTTGTATGTTTCAAAGTGCCGGCAACTGGAGGCCTTGGTAAAACTGGGTCCCACCTCCGGTGCTCCTTGGCACCCTCCTAAGTTACCACTGGCCCTGTGTCTCTGTGGACAGTTTTGTCGTTGTTTTCTGTATGGTGAATGGCCCACAGCCTTGTCACCTGGGTTTCTATCAGAATGTCTTTTCGTGTCCAGGAGCTGAACCAAAGGCCTTGAACATGCCAAGCGAAGTCTCCATGACTGAGCTGCATCCCCAGCCTGTCTCCTCTGTCTGATATTGTCAAGGTGCTTTCTGTTTCCTCTTCCAGATGTGAGTTCTCTGAAGGCAAGGGTTTTGTCCTTACCCAGCCATTTCTATATTCTCAGTGCCTGGGATGGTGCCTGCCACATGGAAGATGTTTCCTAAATATTTAGTGAACCAATGCGTTGCAGGGCAGAGAGACAAACCCTGAATAACTACCTACCCATTCCATACTAACCTCTCCATCAGAGGTGGTCACACTAGTAGTGACCAGATGTGTGTGCATCCCCTGTGTGAACTACCCAAACTCTTTTCACAGTACCGGATTCTTAGCCTTATATGCTCGAATGGCTGGAGTTTCTAAGGAGATGCAGAATCACCAGAGTGTAGCACAGCTTTGATATCATCTGTCTTAGTCAGGGTTTCTATTCCTGCACAAACATCGGACCAAGAAGCAAGTTGGGGAGGAAAGGGTTTATTCAGCTTACAGTTCTGCATTGCTGTTCATCACAAAAGGAAGTCAGGACTGGAACTCAAGCAGGTCAGAAAGCAGGAGCTGATGCAGAGGCCATGGAGGGATGTTCCTTACTGGCTTGCTTCCCCTGGCTTGCTCAGCCTGCTCTCTTATAGAACCCAAGAGCACCAGCCCAGGGATGGTACCACCCACAAGGGGCCCTCCCCCCTTGATCACTAATTGAGAAAATGCCTCACAGTTGGATCTCATGGAGGCACTTCCCCAACTGAAGCTCCTTTCTCTGTGATAACTCCAACCTGTGTCAAAGTTGACACACAAAACCAGCCAGTACATCATCCCAGATTGTCGAGGCCACCACAGAAGTGATCACGTGATCCCACATAGGCCAGCCTGGCTTGCCTAAGCCAGGAATATCCGGGGATGCAGGAATCTGCAAACTTCTGGTCTGTAGCTTCTAGATTCAGTGACCACTAAAGATGTCTCCCATATGCCAGGAAGAAACCATGATTGCCTGACAACAGGTCACAGTTCGCCAGAGAAAGTGTCCACTGCAGGGCACCATAGGTTTCCACTGAATGCTGTTGTCACATAGAGTGACCAATTCACTGAAATGGGAAATGGCCCACAGCCTTGTCATCATCTGAGTCTCTATCAGAATGTCTTTTCATTTCCAGGAATCGAACCAAAGGCCTTGAATATGCCAAGCAAAGTCTCCATGACTGAGCTGCATCCCCTGCCTGTCTCCTCTGTCTGATACTATTAAGGTGTCAGACAGAGACACACAGTGAAAGAGACACGGATAGATCTGGTTTTTTACACTGACTGTACTTTTGAAAGGTACAAACATTATGCAGCGTTACAAATTGTAGCTGCAGACGAGTCCTCTCCAGTGACCACTGATTGACAGGCACTAATGACCTGACATTTTGCATAGGGAAAGAGTGAAATGCAGAGAACGTGAGTGTACAGTCAGAAATGTGGGTTCCAGGCCTATTAATTAGGCTTCATTTAATCCCCTAATTTAGCTCCTGTTACATTTCTGAGGATTGCTTCCTGATTTCAATGTAAAACATTACACCCAGTTTTCATATCTTCTTGAGCAAGTTAATCCCTCTGACTCCTTTATATGAAACAGTACTAGTAAGTAATTCATGAGGTCATGGCAGAGGTATAAAGGATGCATTTGAACCACATCTACTTCTAAGTTGTCATTTATTTCATACCAGAGACCCTGGTCTCCCACAGGTTACCAGACTTGTTCGGGATTGCCCTGCCCGCCATAAACCAGAACCAGGAGTTGGACGCTGGTCGCCCAGCTCTCATTACCTCCTTTCTTTAACACTTGCCTGCTAGTCTACATGTATGAGAAAAGCAAAAATAGAGCCAGAGAGGTAGCCCAGAGGTTCAAGTGCTTGGTATGTAAACCTGACAGCCTGAGTTTGGCCCCCCAGCATCCATACAAAGGTGGAAAGAGAGAACCAACCCCACATTGTTCTCTGACCTCTGTGTGCATACCTTGGCATGGGTGTGTCCACACATGCATAATACATATTTAGAAAAGAAAAAACAAAAATGTCTTTGGAGGTGGAGGAAAGGGCCCAGTGGGAAAAGAACTCTCTCAGAATGTCAGTTTCTGCTTCTGGATAGATAACCTAGAACCCATGGGAAGCCAGATGCAGTTGCACAAGTATGGAGTCACAGCCAGGGAAGGGTGGACCCACGAAAGATTGGGACTAGCTTGGTATGTTCCGCAGCAAGCGACTAGGGACCCTGTCTTGAATAAGGGGGAGGCTGAGTACTGACACCTGAGTTTGTCCTCTCCCATACATACACCGTGGCCCATACCCTCTTGCCCTCATGGACAACTTTAAAAAAAAAAAATCTGCATCACGCAGTAAGCATTGCAGAGACGATCAGTTTCAGTTGTTGCGATCAGTGGTACTTTCTTTTGCTGCAGTGGTCAAAGGGAAAATGTTACACAGTTAATAAAAACAGCAGATAATAAAAATACTAATTTTTTTTTTGGCCTGGGCATTCATTATGCGATCTTGGGGGCACCTCATTTATCTTCCTAATTATGTTTTGCTTAAGCTGATTTTAAAATGGGCTTGTTTACCCTGAGCACGTGCTAATCAGCAGCAGGGAGAGATGCCCTCGAAGCATCTTGGGTGGTAGAGGGAAGGTATTTTGAGATATGAGGCAGTTTCCACGGAGCATTCTCAAAGTGCCTACGGACGGTAGAAGGCTGATATGTTGACAGCGCTAGGAGTATAATAACTTTCATAATTATTGTTGGCATGAATTAAATATAGAAGGTCTCAGCTTGCAGACCCAGGGGTAAAGAGGCACCCTGTTTCTTGTCCATTCTTTCATGCTAATCAGAGTTAGTCGAGGGGGGCAGCCTGGGGGGAGGAAGAAGGGATGGGGAGATGATGGCTCAGTGGGTGTTGAGTTTGCTTCCCACTGCTGTGGTAAAGACCATGACTGAGAACAACATGGAGACCTATTTTACCTCACAGCTCACAGTCCATTGAGAAGGGAGGTGAGGGTGAGAACTCAGGCTAGGAACCTGGAAGCAAGGATTGAAACACACGCTGTGGAGGAACCCTACTTACTGACTGACACAACACAGCATCACCTGCCCAGGGCTGGCACTGCCCACAGTAGGGTAGACCCTTCCATCTTAGGCATCAGTCAAGAGAATGGCCCACAGACTTGCCTACGGGCCAACCTGATGGAGGCGTTGTCTGAGTTGAGGTTACCTCTTTGCAGATGACGCTCTAGCTTAGTGAACCAAATCTAAGCATCAGGGTGGGTAAGTGCTTGCTGAGCAAACACTGGCTTCCTGAGTTGGATGTGTTAACAGTCATGTCTGCAATCCCAGCATTCATGTGGAGACACGGAAGGTGAAGTAGTAGACTCCGAGGAAGCTCGCCGACCAGTAAGTCTGGCATATGAGGGCATTGAACGGGAATGATCCACACAGAGGTTGTTCTTTGATCTCTGTGACATGGGAATGCCTGTGTTTACTCACACAGTACAGATAATACTACTACTAATAATACAGATAATAATAATAATAGTAATAGTAATAAATTTTAAGAAGGTTTAAGAGAGTTGGGGTATAGTTCAACAGTAGAGCACTTTTGGGTCTACAGAGTGAGACAGAGACAGACACAGAGCTAGACAGAGACATAGAGAGACAGAAACAGAGACAGAGATAGAACAAGACAGAGCCTGAAGGTGGTGGTAGGGCTTTCCCTTCCCCTCTGTGCAAGGATGGTTGAGCTCCCATTGCATACTGTGAATTATGCTACTAGCTAGAAGAGCAGGATGAATGAGGCCATCCTCTGCCTGCCACTCTAAAATTCTGCACCGTGTACAGAAAACAGAGTAGGAAACAGAGAGGTCATGGCCAGTGGAATCAGAGTTCTAACAAAGACGCAGCTAGCACCAGGAGAGCAGCAGAGGGAGGCCCGCCTGAGGGAGGCAGAAGAGTGGGGACGGTGGGAGGGGGCTACACTTCCTGGTCTCTTCGGTTGCTAGGGCAGAGAAGGGTAAAAAGTAGTCTGGGGCTTACGTGTGGGCTGCTAGGAGCCCTTCAGGCTCCGAGTTTGGCAGCGTTCAGTTGCTGAACCAAAGCAGCTCTGGAGATCAGCAGCAGGAGGGAGGAGTCAGGTGACTCACTCCTTCGCCTTTTGTGATGTCTTCAGATGAGCTGGGCGGGCCTCTGTGACCCACTTCCTGCCACACAGGGCCACTGAGGTCCACCTCAGCACCGTGGCCATGGCTTCTGGGCTCTGGTGACTTCCTTCATCTGCTCTTCCAACCTCAGGATGCCACCAGCTCCTTCCTGGTGCTAATTCATAGTTCATAGTTCCCCTTCCTGTCCACTTGTAGATGGCTCAGTTTTTCCATCCCTTGGAAAACCGTTACCCACATATGATTCACTCTGTTTAAAGCCAGGAAGCAGTTTCTGTATTTCTGGATGTGCTGGTTGGGTTTTGCCAACTCAACACAGCCTTTGACGATGGACTCCCACTGAGGAATCCCCTCCATCAGAATGCCCAGTGCGTTTGTCTTTGAGGCATGTTCTCATTAATAATTGATGAGGAGGGCCCAGCCTTCTGTGGGTGGTGCCACCCCTGGGCAGATGGTCCTGGGAGGTATAAGAAAGGTAGCTGAACTTGAACTTGGAGAGCAAGCTAGTAAGCAGTACTCTCCTGTCGACTTTAATCAGTCCCCGCCTCCAGGTTCCTACCCTAATTTCCCTCAGTGATGGGCTGTGGGAAATGTAAACTAGATGAACCCTTTCTTCCCGGAGGTATTTTTGGTCAGTATTTGATCACAGTGACAGGAAGCAAATTAAGATAGTTTGTGATGGTTGGGGGAGGGGTGGCTGGGTGGTAGGTAGGAGTTGGGGGAGGGGTGGCTGGGTGGTAGGTAGGGGCTGGGGGAGGGGTGGCTGGGTGGTAGGTAGGGGCTGGGGGGGTGGCTGGGTGGTAGGTAGGGGCTGGGGGAGGGGTGGCTGGGTGGTAGGTAGGGGCTGGGGGAGGGGTGGCTGGGTGGTAGGGGCTGGGGGGAGGTGGCTGGGTGGTAGGGGCTGGGGGGAGGTGACTGGGTGGTAGGTAGGGGCTGGGGGAGGGGTGGCTGGGTGGTAGGGGCTGGGGGGAGGTGGCTGGGTGGTAGGTAGGGGCTGGGGGAGGGGTGGCTGGGTGGTAGGTAGGGGCTGGGGGAGGGGTGGCTGGGTGGTAGGTAAGGGTTTCTGGGATAGGGAGCTTTCTCAGAAATGGGATGCTTGACCTTGCTCTTAAGGAAGAAAACCCTTGCTAGACTGACATCCACAGAAGACTGTGCCATAAAAATACTTAGAGGAGTGAGACTCTTGAGTGTGAGGATCCAGGAAAGACAGACAACTGCCAAAAGATTTTTAGGATGGGAAATTTCCAGCCACTTTAGCACTAAACAGCTGTGCTTAGCGTGGGCATATAGACTGGACTCCTTGCTTCAGACCAGAAGGTACCAGAGCTCAATTGCATTCTTTAGTTTGATAGCTGGATATAACAGAGAAGACACATCCTTGATGTTATTCTGTTGATTCTAAGAAAATATTTCTTGTTTCCCTGGCACATAATGGATGTTCAGTAAATATTTGTTGGGTGAATTTAATTATATTTGAGAAGCTAATAATATTTGCAATTATAAAATATACACAAACACATGAATGTATCGGAGTGATTGATAGTATCTGAGTGGTGCTTTTTCCTTCCCACATTTCTACAACTTAGCCACAGTTCTGGGGGCTGTGATAATATTGGAGTCTGTGGAATGCTAGCTCCCGGTTTTCTGTCTTAGTTTGGGCTAGCATAGACTCTGCCGAACACTGGTAACCCTGCCTGTGACTTTAATTGTCAATTTGACTCATCCTGGAATCACCTGGAGGATCATCTACATTGGCCTGGCCCGTGAGCATATTTACGTGGGATTGTTTAATTATGTTCATTGCTGTAGGAAGATCCGGCCCACTGTGGGTGACACCATTCTCTAGGTAGAGGCTCCTGAACTATGTAAGAGTGTATGGGTGGAACTGAGCACAGCAAACAGATGAACAAGTATGTTCCCTCCCCTCCACTCCTGACCGCGGCTACGGGACTAGCCACTCGACGTTCCTGTCTCCCCCACAACGGATGGACTGTAACCCGGAATTATAAGCAGAAATCAACCCCTTTGCCCCCTGAGTTGCTTGTTCTGGGTAATTTTATCATGGTATCAGAAGTGAAGCTAGAACTTAATCCCTCTGTTTATTGAATGCCCCCTCCCATTATAGCCATCCCACGCTGTTCATTTGCAAGAACCTATATATTTATAGCTGGCATTTCCTGAGTAGCTACAACATTACCAGGCACATGCCAAAATGGGTCTTGTATTGGCTCCAACCTTCAAGTCAGGCCAGAGAAACAGGTGTTACTCTGTTCCCCCTTTACAAATAAAGACAAAAGCAAGAAGGCTTAGCAGATGCCGCATCTAGGAAGAGCCTGGGTTCCTACTACTGTGTCTGAAGGCAGGATCCAGGAGGGTCCAGATTAGGCCACATCACCTACCTTCTTAGAGATGTAAAGAAATGTAAGATATACCCTACGAGGGACAGACATTAATGCTCAGAGTAGATCTCGGTGCTAAAAATGTAGAGCAGTTCAAGGTAAGAGAAGGGGAGCTGCCACCACCCAGGGTGTGTGATTCCTGGCAGCAGGCAAGATGGGGATAAAGGGAGAGATCAGCAAAGAGGCTGGAGCCTGCCAGAGGGCTTAACGACTGGGGGAGGGGTTAACCGTGGCCTTCCTGCTAGCTAAGGAGATTTGCAGAAGACCTTTGAACACTGCAAGGGCAAGACAGAGGTCAGGTGTGGGCTGAAGAAAATGGCAAGGGGAAACTAAAGCAGGGCAGAGTTGACGAGAATGGGGCAGACCACTTGGTTGCCCAGGTCCTGGGGGGCCTGTGGGAGAGCCTGGATGGGTGCACTGTGGGTGGACTGCCTTGACCCCTGTATCTGGCTCTTTCCATAAGTACACACATCTAGGTGGTGGAAAATTGAGTGTTTTTCTGGGATGTTAGCTTTTCGTTTTGGGTGTCGTCTGTCCCCATAATACCTGCGCCCATAGCAGGGAAGACAAATCTGGTAGTGGCTGAGAAAGCCGTCATCTCAAAGTCCATGTGGGATGATGGGCTGGCTCATCACAGTCTCCTTAGGTCCTGGGGAAAATGGCCCCAAGGATTCCAGAAGGAACCAGAAATTCTGACTATGTAAAGAAGATGATGCTAGTCCTCTGTAGTAGCCTGCGCCTTTTTAACCAGTCCATCATTTGTGCCTTTGGTGTCCCCTTCCCTGCTCTATATGGTTCAAAGGGGACTTGATCTAATGTGTTATTCACACACAGAAGTATTTACCCCAGATGTCAGACTGCTCCTAGGCCATAGTGATTGAGTCAAGCACTGGGACCCACCTCCCTCCCTCCCTCCCCTTCTCTCTGTCTCTCTATGTGTGTGTGTCTTCCTCTCTGCCTCTGTCTCTCTGTCTCTGTCTCTGTGTATCTTCCTCTCTCTGCCTCTGTCTGTCTCTCTGTGTGTGTTTTCCTCTGTCTCTGACTGTCTGTCTCTGTGTCTGTCTTCCTCTCTCTGTTTCTGTCTGTCTCTGTCTGCCACTGAGGGTCTCATGCATGCCAGGCAACTGTTCTACCACTGAGCCACAACCCTGCGTCTGATTTCTCTGGAAGAGTCTCTCAGGCAGCAGTTGCTTTGGACATTTGTAGCTCTCACAGAGTTAGAATGGCTTCTTTCAATAAAGGTTAAATTTTACCTCGTCGGATAGAAGCACACAAACATAAATCTAGGCATAAACTAGAGGATCTTTGAACCAGTGGTGGTTTAAGGAGCAAATACAGCCATAGCGCTCTATAAGCCCTACATCTGAGCATTTTGCTAACGGGGCATTCTGTAAATATATCAACTTTTCTTTCCTCCCAGAGAGATTCCTGTAGTTCACATTGTCTCTAAAGATCTAAAACACCTTTCTCTCTTTACCTGAAGAGAATCAGGGTATTAAAAATAAGAGTAGATAAGAACTTCATGTGGTTTCTGTTCTGATTTGCATTTCTTTGATCTATAAGAATTTTTGTTTTGGTATTTGTTGCCCATAATTTTTACTTACAGATAGCTCTTTTGTTGTGTTTGTGGTGTTCTATTGGTGTGCACATTGTTTCCCTAGTGCTTTCAAGGATTCTTCCTATAGCAATGACCATACATGCTTCCAGTAACACAAATGCTCTCTCAGTCTGCCATTTTTCTTGACTATTCATTATGGTTTAACAACACAATCTCAGCATAATTTATATGTAAGAAAATGAATCCACATTTATCACAAAATTCATTGAACTTTTTGAAAGATTTATTATTTGTGTATGTATGTGTGTGTGTATGTGCCTGTGTAAATTTGTATATACCACACATGAGGCAAGAAGCCCACAGAGTCCAGAATATGATGTAGGATCCCTGGTAACTGTTAACTGCAAGTGAGCAGTTCAATGTGGGTGCTGAGAACTGAACTTGGATCTTCTGCAAAAATACAAAAAAAGCTCTAAACTCTAAACCATCTCTCTAACCCTGGACAATTTACTTAATTTTAATAAATGTATATCTATATGACCATGGCCAAAATCCAGAGATAGACTATTTCTGTCACCCTGTGTCTTAGTCAGGGTTTCTACTCCTGCACAAACATCATGACCAAGAAGCAAGTTGAGGAGGAAAGGGTTTATTGAGCTTACACTTCCATGTTGCAGTTCATCACTAAAGGAAGTCAGGACTGGAACTCAAGCAGGTCAGGAAGCAGGAGCTGATGCAGAGGCCATGGAGGGATGTTTCTTACTGGCTTGTTTCCTCTGGCTTTCTCAGCCTGCTCTCTTATAGAACCCAAGAGCACCAGCCCAGGGATGGCACCACCCACACTTGATCACTAATTGAGAAAATGCCCCACAGCTGGGTCTCATGGAGGCACTTCCCCAACTGAAGCTCCTTTCTCTGTGATAACTCCAGCCTGTGTCAAGTTGACACACAAAACTAGCCAGTACACCCTGAGATATCTTCTTGGGCCATCTTTTTCAAATTTAATTTTCATGACTTCTTGTGCTTGTGTGTGAGTTTGTGGGCATACATTTGGTGTGCATGTCCATTGTGTACACACATGGAGGTCAGAGGTCAATGTCGGGAATTTTTATTAGTACTCTCCAGTTTATCTTTTGAGAGAGGATCTTGTACTAAACTGGGAATTCACTGTGTCAGCTGGACAGGCAGGACAGGCAGGACAGGAAGCCCTGGGGATCCTCTTGTCTCTGCTTTTCCAGCATGGTGGTCATGGGGACATGTGTTCATGGCTGGCTTTTACCTGGGTTCTGCTCAGTCAAGAGTCTGTCCAATTGAACCATCTCCCCAGCCCAAATTTCGAAAGTATTTTTATTAGTTTTTCCAATTCTAAGACTTCATATATAAGAAACCATACAGTATGCACTATTTTACAAAGCACAGTGCCTTTTAGATTCTCCTATGCTGCCGTGTATAGCATTTGCTCATTTCTTTTTATTGCTGTGCAGAAGTGTGTTGAGTGACTACATGACAGTTTGCTCACCTGTTCCACTATTGGTGAACATTAGGAGGTTTTCTAGTGTATTCTGCTGAGGTTGGTGTGAACATTTAAGTACACACTTTTTTTATGGACATGTTTTTGTTTTTCTTAACTAAGCATCCAAAAGCAGAATTGTCCAAATATATAATGAGAATTATAACTCTACAAGGCATTGGCAAATTCTTAAAAGAAATGATGTTTTACACTTGAGCCAAGACTTAGGGAAGCTTCAGTTACTCTGATCTCCATCCACAAATAGTACATGTAGAGTTGTGCTTTGTTTAACCTTAGCCACGTGGCTGGGTATTTCTTGAGATCTTGTTTAGGTTTTTATTTCCATCTCTTTAAGGACCAGATGAATACATGTAGCTCCTTTGTTAGACATATTTTTAAATGTTTTATTCATTTCTATCTAGTTGTCTCATATTTGAGTTGTAGGGGATTTTTTTTTTCTGAAGAAAAATTGGCCAGGTAATAATTCTGAGGAATAGATCCCCTCCCCTCAAACAGCAAACTCCTCTAAGACTAATAATTGAATTTAGCAAGGTTGTGAGACACAAGGCTGATATAAAAAGTCAATTTTATTTGTATGTATCAGCAACAAAATTTGGATATGAAATATTAAAATATAATTTACGGTATCATCAGAACAAATTATTTGGAGAAAATTTTATTTTATTTATTAGTTTTTAAAAGTCATTCTAAGGGAATGGGCTTCATTATGGACTCTTTATGTTTTTAATGACTCCCCCTCCCCCATCCCTCCCCTCAGCTCCTCTGGCCCTCTTCTTCCCCTCCCCCTCCCCACTTTCATGGATTATATTCTCCGACCTTCTGGCTTCCCTCCTCCCTTTCATTTACTATCTCCTTGTCTCATTATAATCCTCAACTCCTTTCTAGCTACATGCACAGATATTAAAATCCAGACTCCATATATGAGAAAGCACAGAATTCATATATGAGAAAACAAAGAATTTGTCTTTCTAAACTTGATTTATTTTTGGTTAACACAATAACTTCCCATCAGCTTTTCTGAAGTTGTCATGATTGTGTGTATTTGTGTGTGTGTGTGTATGTGTGCATTTCTGAATATAACTCTATTGTGCATAAAATACCACATTTTCTTTACCCATTCATCTATTGATGAATTTCCAGCCTGGTTCCATTTTTCTGCCTATTGCAAACAATGCAGCATTAAACCTGGATGTCAAGTAACTGAGCTGTTTGCTGACCTAGAGTCCTCTGTGTATATAGCCAAGTCTCTGTGCATATAGTTAGCTCATATGGCGACTCTTTAGAGATAAACTTAGATAAAACTAGACCTAATATACAGGGAAAACCCCACACAGACCTGCTGAAAGAACCTGAACATACACATAGGGAAAGACTATGTATTTGTATATTAGATCTATTATTGAGAAGGCACTCATGCCCTAAATTCATTTGAAACTTTGGCTAACCCCAATTGAAACTCATCAAGTTATTTTATAGAGATCGACAAACCAACTCCAAGACTTTGGAATGAGATGAAGCTCTCTTAGAGTTGCTGAGAAAGGATAATGTGGTTGGAGAACTTATACTGATTTCATCACAAAGTAAAGCCCAACTAATCAGGACAAGAGAGTGCTGGGGAGAGAACAGACCTAAAGACAGCTAACAGGAGAGTTCACTGAAGGTGTTTGTTATTTACCAAGATATTTTGACAAGATAAAGATAGTCATTATTGAAAAATGTTGCCAAACACTTGGATATCTGCACAAAAGAAAACTGTTATTCAGGCTGAGTTCTACAGTGAAGACAAAGATTAGCTTTAGAGGAACCAGAGACTTAACTGTGAAAGCTGAAACTCAGATAATCTGGAATAAGGGCTTTAGAGAAGCAGATCTGAGACCTTGGCAGAAGACAAAGCTTTCTCGGGACACAAAAGTTACTTAACCTAAAAGAACAGACTTGATAAATTGAATGTCATTGAGGGTTTCTGCTGACAAAATAATGGAGAAACTGAAGAGGCAAGTCTCAGAGTAGGAGAGCACAGAAAGTCGATGCATCAACAGGAGAGTTGTATTATGTGTGTTCTTGATGTACAAAAGCTTACATTTTTATTTACATAGCCAAAGGTATCAATCTTTTTCTCTAAAATACGCCTTCAGTTTTTAAAAATTTTTTTTGCATTCTATTAAGCCTACCTATGTAAATATTCATAATTTTCTGGCTTTTATAATGTTTGCATTCTATTCTAAAATTAAATCTAAAACAAACACATTATAGATTTTAAATTAACTCTCAACCACTTTGTAAACTGAGCTTGGGATTAGCGCTCAGTCACAGAACCCTTGCTTGGTGTACACCAGGACCTGGGTTCAATCCTTAGCACTGTGAACATGAAAGTTATCAGGTTACTCCAGTTCTGCTCATTGCTGTCTACCCCTCTGTAACCTAAAACTCCTTGTTTATTAGATAGTGAATGCCTAAAGACACCCCCCACCCCACCCTTTCTGGCCTTTTATTCCATTTGAGGCTCATTGGCAACAAAGACTCTAATTTCTTTTTCTGTTTTGTACTTGTTTATGCTGGTCTCTCTCTCTCTCTCCCTCCTTTTATCTGCCCTCCCTTTTCCCTTTCCCCTTTCCTCGAAGGTACCTTGAATTCTAATTGTGAGAATATTCTTGACTCTATTATCTAAGTGATGTTTACTTGGCAAGAGAATACAGAAATGGGGTATTAAAGCTAGAGGCAAACTAGCCTATTATTACTCGACAGTTCAGTACCCTTGATTCCACTGGGAAGGGGCGGGGGATGGATCACTTTTTCAAATCACAGGGGCCTGATATATGAACAGTCTTTCCCAAAGTACTCCAGGAGGGACAAAGGATTACCAACCACTTGCAGTAGTTCTTGGTGTTAGTTGACTTCTTTGTACCAAGAATTTCTTTCCATATTCATTGTGTGTAGTCTGAGGACAAAGAAGACTTGACATCAAATGAAGAAGACAGCTAAAGATCTTACTCATGGCAAAATCACACTAAACTGATTACCACATGCCCTTCCAAAATAACCAGTTGCTATTGACTATGCCCACGAGATAGGCATGTAAACAGAGAAAGGATAAAAGACCTTCAGAGCCCAATTTTGGGGATAGGACTAAATGTTAAGAACAGAATTTGGGGGGTGTTGAGGGGAACCCAGGATTAGGACATGAGGGATCTGTGAGAACTGTTTGTACAGCAGCAGGGCCTCTTGGAGCAATGTCTCCCTATTCTTCTGTTTTTGGAGAGATTATACCTCCAACAGGACCCTTTGGCATGGTGTTCACGTACTCATTTGGGGGGAAAACAGAAGAGAATACAAAGACTGATCTGCCTTGTAAATTCAAGATTGTATTATTGTACTCCGGAATGGAAAGGGAAGACGGGGAAAGTGAATTACTAGTGAAAAGTGTGTGCTAATAGCAGAGCTTTAAGAGTCATCTCTGTGTCTCTTCCATGACTATTAACAGTGTGGTGCAAACATTACCCGCCATATCTTAGAAAACAAAAGCTCCTACTACAAGCATACAAGAAGGCATTTCTTTTTCCAGGTCTTTGGGTCTGCCCCAAGGACTGTTGAGCAGTGGTCTGTAAAGCTGGCCATTTTCCTCCCCCTCAGCCTCACTGCCCAACTGGCCGGCATATTAATAAGACTTAATGTCACTTAGTCCTTCAGGCCAAAAGGAAGAAACCCACACCTGTCACAGTTCTCTAGTAGCTCTAGGTATGTGGTTTCCCTGCCTAAGAACTCTGTGTTTTTCATAGCACAAGCTCCTCGGGACTCAATGTTCTCCACAAGTCATTTAAATGTGGCCATGTGATCCATGCTCTTGTCTTTCTTGTTCATGGGTGTCATACCTTAAGGATGCTGAAGGCCAGCCTTTCATCCTACTTTCTAGTAATCCTACTTTTTATGTGGTGTGCATAGCCAGGATGGAACTCTAAATAGTCCAATGCTGTGAGTCAGCAGGCAAGCTGGTGAAAGGCTTAGAGGGATGAGGAAGAAGAGGAAGAGGAGGAAGAGGAGGGAAGGAAGAGCAGGAGGAGGAAGGAGAAGAGGCAGAAGAGGAGGGGAGGAAGTAGAGGAAGAGCAAAAGGAGGAGGAGGAGGAACAACAGGAGGAGGAGGGGGAGGAGGAAGAGGAAAAAGAAGAGGAGGAAGAAGAGGAGGAAGAAGAGAAGGGGGAGGAGGAGGGGGAGGAAGAAGAGGAGGAAAAGGAGGAAGAAGAGGAGGGGGAAGAGGAAGAAGAGGAGGAAGAAGAGGAGGAGGAAGGGGAGGAAGAGGAGGAAGAAGAGGAGGAGGAGGGAGAGGAGGAGGGGGGAGGAAGAGGAGGAAGAAGAGGAGGAGGAGGGAGAGAAGGAGGGGGGAGGAAGAGGAGGGAGAGGAGGAAGAGGAAGAAGAAGAAGAAGAAGTAGTAGTAGTAGTAGAAGAAGAAGAATAGAGTAATGTATGTGTTCACTGTTGACTTCAGAATGAACTGACTAAATCTCAGCTCTTTGATACACTAATCAAGTGGGAAATGCTAGTTCAGGTAGATGTGGGGCTTTTTAAAATATCATAACATGGCTAGTGCAAATATCCTAAAAATTATACATGATAATAAATGTGACTTATTTCTGTTAAGTGTACAAGGCTGAATTATTTTCAGGATGATGAACTTCTTTGATGCAGTTCTCTGCAGTAAAAAACCAAAAGCCAGAGAGTGAAACTACAAGTTTGCTTCTACTTGCTCAGTCCTTCATCCAATGCCTTTCTTCGTGTGTCTGCATGCAGAGTGACTGATGGGCAAGAGCGTGTGTGCCTCGGCTTGTCGGACAAAATGGTGGGAAAAGATGGTGTCACCAGGGGCCTGTATTCAAGTTACCCCATTTGCTTTGGTTTTTCCCTCTTACCATTCTGAAGCAATCTGTCCTGTTTTCTCCTGGATGTCCTCCTGGCTTGGGTTAGTGTTGACAGTATTCATCGGAAGTCCCATGCACTGGCTAAGAGAGTAGGTGGGAGGGGTTGGGTATGTGGGTTTCTGAGGCGAGAAAAAGATACAGTAGGAGTGATTTGAAGAAAGCAGCTCTGGGAAAGCCCAGGCAAGGATTTCGCGTATCCATGAACTTAGATGTTGTCCTGCTGTTAGCTATCTACCCATGCAGCTCTTGAGCATATTGGAATCAACAGTGTGGTGTTGATGAATGCTAACAGTTGACTTGATGGGAGAAGAGACGGTCAATATGAAAGTTTTCCAGACTCCCTAGTGTAAGCCTCCTGCCATGGCTGAGTGGCAGTGCCAAACTTCAAGAAGTATGGTGAAACAATTGGTTTGCCATGAAGCTCAAGTATTGATTGCTTTTGCCTTTTAGATATTTAATTGTATGCCTACCTAGATAATTTAATGCAGCTGTATTATTTATTTAATGTAATTGAATACTGACAGTGATTAATCAATACTGACAGTAATTAATTGCAAAATACCCAAAATTTTGACATAGGGTTCCCATGAACCAGTAAAAGCCAACTCCAATGTGCTTCTTGCTTCAAAGAAAGACAGACATGCTGAGTGTCTTTGGAGTGGAGCATCCAATTTCTCAAGAGAGCATGGGCCCCTGGCTCCCATTTTATCAGTCTTCTGGCAGGAAAACATCTTTGAAATGGTCTACAGCAAACAACAAGGGTTCTTTAACAAGCAACATTAAGCCACACACACACAAAAAAACCTCTTCCAGGCATAAATTTCCCATTCATCTCATGGGTTCAAATACACCACATTTCAGGTATACAAGCAAGGGTTATGCAAGAGGAGTGAGTTTTGAAATACAAAAAATAAGGAAGCCTAGAGGGAATTGACTTAGAACCTTCTGGAAGGTTCTAGAAGCCAGTTGTGGTATTCAGATTCAGAATGCTTGGGTTTGGGAAGAGAAGCCGGAGAAGGAATAGAGGAAAGCACCTCCTTCCCCTTCACAGTTCTGCTGCAGGCTGGTCCTGGGACAGTTCTTGAATATTCCCTCACAAGAGTCTTTTGATAAAGGGGAAAAAGTCCTCCCAGAAATATGTGTTACAAAATCGGTCTCTCAGAATTCAGGCTGGAACATCATCTGTGGTGCCTTAGTGGGACACGAAATGAGAAGGACTTGAAACCTAGGTGTTGTTAAGTAAGTCCTATCCCACTGAGTTCATGCAGAGAGGAAAATGGCCAAATCCCATTTCAGTCCATTGTCAGTCCAATCTGCTTGTTCTGGTTGGGAACAGTCAGAAATGTATGTCCAAAAATAGCACTGAAATGTGTGCCTCGGAACAGTCACGTGTGTAAAGTTAGTTTAAAGATTCGTTTGTGTGCACGTGCTTGCACTTATGCATGTGTGTGTACATGCATGTGCTTGTGTGTATGTGCACCCATAGGGCAGGGTAAGAACATGAGTGCCCCCTGATGTGGATACGAAAGCATGCTTTTCCATGTCACTTGCATGCTTTCTTCCTTGGCAGCAGATGCACTTCCAGAGCACAGACAGGGAAGAAAAGGAACTTCAGAGATCCATCAGCATTTGTGGAGGTCTACCAGGATCTAGGTGCTGGGCACGGCACTTGCCATGGCACTGCTTGTGGACCTGGGGGCAGGGGGCATTCTCACAGAGAAGCAGCAGAGTCAAACAGCCAGGAAGAGATACAGCAACTTAAACTTATCTAGGGGTCACCCAAGGCCAAACTCATTCTTTCCTGGTCAGTCCAGAAGTGATCGGAGAACTTGGGGTACCACTATCTGCTGACACCAGGACCATCTCTTGTAGAGAGCTGAGCTTACTGATGTGTCTACAAGGCAGAGGTTTCAAAGCAATGGTTTACAATAGAATTTGTGTGTGTGTGTGTATGTGTGTAGGGAATGCAGTGGTGTGGCCCTAAGAATCAAAACATTAAGTCTGATAACGCAGCCGCAGCCACTCATGGGGACTTGAGCTAGCAGCTCCAGTGTATTCACATGTGCATATTTATTTTTTAGCTTCAGAGCACAAGGGTGTTTAGTACCCTGAGGAAAAATCAATAAAAGAATAATGATATCATGAGGAGAGAACATGCAGGGTTTGCTTATACAAAAAAAATTGTTTACCATGGGATTTCCAGACAGCCCTGATCTAGAGTGTGTTTAAAATGGGCACTAACACCTCCAGGCTGATTGGCAAGCAGCAGAGGCTGTCATCTGCACCTGACCCTCCTTGTGCAGGGGGAACCCTCAGGTCCCCCTCTTCAGCTCTTTGTGTTCTTCTCTGGGATGAGAACTATTACCTCACCAGATTCCCAGGACAGTCTGGTATAGCCTTGCTGCCTCTTAGAAGAGAGATGTCTTTTGTTTTGTTTTAGTTTGTTTCGATGTAGGACCTTCCTAGGGCAAGGCTAGCTTTGAACTTGCAATCTTTGTGCTCCAGCTTCGAGTTACTGGGACCATGCCCTGTCAAAGTGGAAATTGGTGTATATGCTGGTAACCTTTTGTCAACTTTACCAAGAGAGTCATTTGGGAAGAGGGAACCTTAGTTCACAAAATGCCTCCTTCTGAGTGGCCTGTAGGCAAGTATATGGGACATTTTCTTGATTCATAAGTGGTGTGTAAGGATCCAGTCTATACTGGCATGATGCCACCCTTGGGCAGGTGGTCCTGGGCTATATAAAAAAGCAAGCAATGGGAGACAAGGTAGTAAGTGGAATTCCTCCATGGTCTCTTTAGTTCCTGCCCTGACTTCTCTCAGTGAGGGGCTGTGCCCTGGAATGTGTGAGACACACGATCCTCCCCTAGGTGCTTTTGATCATGGTGTTTATCATCACAATAGCAAGTAAGCTAGAACAGGAGGAGAACAGAATAGAACAGACTGGAGGACACTGAGGGAGGAAGCAGGAAGAATTATGGTGCCTGTGAGAAACAACTCCTCCAGCCCAGGAAATCTTCACTCCAGGAAGTGACACTTTGCCCCATGGGACCCCAAGAGAAGCACGGTCCCCACGACCAGATCCCACCTGCTTACACAGCCCAAGGGGGTGGGTGGGCTGGGCTGAATGTCTGCTGATGAGGAAGTGGGGTGGAATGTGAGAATCCTCACTGCTGACGTCAAACTTGCCTTTCATTTTATTTATACCCGTGACATTGTGACACAGGATCTAATTTTCCATTGTATTTTTTTTCTCTCTCTCTCTCTTTCTGGTAGGAATCAAGCGATGACAAGTGAATTTATGTCTGAGCCTAGAAAAATATTTTCAATTTGAACCCATGGGGTGTTGTACATGACTGACTCTCCCACTCTCCTCTCCCTCTCTCCCTCTCTTCCTGGCTTTCTCTCCCTCTCTCTCTATTCTCTCTCTCTCCCCCTCTCCCCCTCTTCCTTTCCCTCTCTCTCCTTTCTCCCTTTCTCCCTCTCTCTCCCTCCTTTGCTCCCTCTCTCCTCTCTCACACACTCTAGTGCCTCTCTCTTTCTTTGAACTGATAAAAACATCGAAAAGGATCATGGGATCATGCTCCTGCAGTGCACGGCCGCCAGAGAATCCATGATAGACGGCATGCCCACCCCTCTGTCTTAGCAGGGTGCCTTTCTGACATGAACACTCGAGGTGCCAGGGAGCAGCGAGGCCACGTGACAGTTCTGACACAGAGTGGGAGCTGTGGCCACTGGACCAGCAGCGGGGTTACTACCCCCTGGCCCAGATTTACTGATGGGGGGGGGGGAGGGTTGGGACACGGGAAGGGGGAGCTGCCTCACTTGCTGTGTTTTGCTGGTCTCTCCGAAGTTTTACTGCTCCAAGGCAGGGCAGATTTCAGAGCAAAGATGAGTCCAGAAAGCAGGAACTATTGGGAGATGTTGGGGTAAGGCAAATTATTTTTCCTCTTGTAGAAAGCATCTTTGGGGACCCACCTACAGGCAAGAATATGGCATGTGTGTCCCACTAGTAGACAGTCAGCTTTCCTCAAACCCTTGCTTTACTGCTGGAGAAGCCCCCTCAAGCCTGTCAACAAGTGTCCCTCACATCCCTCCTGGGGGCCCCAAACCCAGGGGCAGTTCTCTAACCAACCTGTTATCCACCACTCCCTCCTACCCAGAAATGAATCTCCATGGTGACCTCCAAGCACCCTCTGCTCTGTCAACACCGTGGTGTCCAAGGCTAGCTTGTTAACAATGTTTTTTAGCCTCTGACCCCGGGGAGATCAGACTTCCTGGTACCTGGTTGTGAAGATGTTTGTTGTTCGAGCTTCTGATGTGGAGATCTGATAAGAGAGGCCCAGGGCCTTCCCAGTCAGTGAGCCAACAGGGTCTGAGGCTTTAAAGCAAACAGACAAGGACACCCCACCCCGTGCAGTGGCACAGCGCCAGTTCCTGTCACCTGAAATCTTCTTTGGTATTTGAAAGTGCGTATCAATGATTTCCACTGCCCTGACCTTCATTTGCCCTCGGTTTTGATTTTTGTGCTCGGATTTAAAGGTTTCCAATCGCACTACCAAAGTAGCCTGCATTTTATTGAGGCACACACACTTGGCTTGAGATTGGTTTCTATTTCTTTGTCACTTTTCTCCAAGAACCGAAATAAAACTAACAAAGAATAGCCAGGGATGGTATATATTCCTACACCTAGAAGGCTGAGGCAGGAGGATTGCAAATTTGAGACCAACCTAGACCACATGATGAGTTCCAGTCTGGGTAGGGTTACATGGTGTTATTATGCTTTAAGATAAACAAAAATGGCCTGGAATAGGCTGCTCCTCAGCAATGAAGCTGGGTTCTGGAACATTCCATAGTCAATGTCTACCAACAGGCCCACTCCTGAACTCCTCTGAGGCCCACCATGCCCTTGCAAGTGCTCCCTGCAGGCAAAGGCACTATGTGCTTCCTACAAGGCTCTGAGGTAGATGCGGCCATTTCTGATCCACAATCCTTCTGGATATTGTTCTAGGAGTTTCTATGTGGTCAGAAAGACACAGACAATGAACAATAAGTAATGCTATTGCTGAGGAGGGATCTAACAGTGTAGTCCCACTGGCAATCAGGAAGGAGTATGTCTACCAAATATTCTTTCTAGGACTGGAAAGATGGCTCAGCAGTTAAGAACTCAGACTGATCTTAAGGGGACCCAAGTTCAGTTCCCAGTAACCACAATTGTCTGTAACTCGAGGTCCAGGGGGATCTGACACCTCTGGCCTCCATGATACCTGTTCACATACATCCTCTCATCCCCCTACCTCACAAAAACATGCACACACACACACATACACACACACACACACACACACACACACACACACATCTTTGAAAATTATTTTTCCAAGTTTTTTTTTCAATTTCAAAGTTTTGTATATTCAAACTATTTGACAAAGTTGAAGTCCAAATACCTTTACCTATGTAACCAAGCCAAGGCAAAGAGTGAGTATCGATTCCACATCAATATGGAATCAATCACATTCTAGGCAACCTCCTATGCCTGGAATGGGAAGAAGGAGACACTGGGTTACCAGGAACAGTGACAATACAGCTTGGCTTGGGTCAGTCCAAGCTCTGGGTAATGAAAAGTAAAAGTAGCCGAAGAGGCACTGTAGCACAGGAGCTGGGTGTGTCCCACAGCATTGTCACCCTGAATGGAATAATGGCACTCAGCTATTGTCATGCTCTGTGATACAGTGGGGTCAAGAAGTCCTGCAGCAGGTTGATTCCTAAGCAGACCATGGATAGGAGAAACTGACAAAAAAAGTGTTTACTGAGTACCAGGCCTGATACAGCTGGGGAGACCGACTCAAGGAAGTCTTTTCTGGGCTGATGCCTCTTAACTAAGAGAAAGCTCAGAACAGTGCTGCTCAGATTCCAACATACGTTAGAATAGCCCAGCAATGGACTGTGGTGCAGGGCCCTGGTGCCCATCTTGCAGAGGTTTTTGACTGCAGATATGGGTGGACCCTCCACCCCAAAAATGTACATTTCCAAGCTCCTGGATGATGTTGAGGCTGCTATTTTGGAAACTACGATTTGAGAATTCCTTGTGCTGAGGACCAGTCTGATTAGCCAAGGGAAGGCACGAGGAGGAAGATCAGGGTCGGTAGAGGAAATTGCTCTTGGAGACTCTTAGACAGGAGGATTCAGAGGACAGAAGCACAGTGTATACAGAAGATGATGAGCTCATGGGCCTGTGGCTTTGTGGGCATGTTAGAGATAGACTAGATCTCTACCCCCATCTTGAACCCCAGTGCAACAGAGAAACCATTGTGTCTGAGAATGGTCCTATCAGCCCTGGGCATGTCCTGCAGCAATTGAAGTGATGAGTCAGCGGAAGGCCCGAACCCTGAGTAGACACTCTAGCCATGCCAGTCTGTTTCCCCTCCCCCTCTACTCTGTGACTTGACATATGGTCCTATCTCCAGGTCTCTCCTTTAGTTCTTGGAGGATGTGTTCCAGAATTGGTGAGGAGATGCTACTTTTACTTCTGCCAGGAAGAAGCATTGCTATGAAGGTGGGTCATTCTCCCCAAGTGGGTGCCACAGGATTTTAAATCAATGAGAGCTTTGGAGTCTAGGGTCCAGAAGTACGCAGTCACCATGAGGTCAGTCTGGTTTCATCCATGTTTACCAAGTGCATACCCTGTGCCAGGAACAATGGCAGGTACGGGGGAGAATGAGGAGAGGAAGATGGGTAATCTGTTCATCAGGAACACGCCATCTTGGTGTAAGATGGATGTGAAAATTCCACAGAGCAGTGGGATAAAAGGCCACAGCAAAGCTCCAAATAAAGGCAGTCAAACTCAGAGGGCGGAGGTCTGTCTGGAGAAGCCAGAGGTCACAGGTGGCTAGTGACACTGGAGCCACAAGTAGGCAAGAAACTTCTAGAACAAGAACAGACCCGGAGAATAAATGAGCAAATCTCCTTTAAGAACTTTCTTGTTATTGTTTTAAGCTCTGACCTAAATCATCATCATAAGCTTCCAGAAGATGCATCACCACATGGTGTTGAATTTGATTTAAAATATTATATAAAGTTTTATATATAGCAACACATATGGAAACAATCTGAAAATATTCCTTCTCAAATATAGTGGCATTTGCTTTGTGAATTTTCTATTTCTGGATGAATTATGTGAAATACAATTTGGTCTTCAGAGACACTACAGAAAAAAAAACCTATATTGTCACCCCAAGTGCAAATGAGTTTGGTTGCTCATTCGCCCATTCATTTATCCCATCCACCAGCCAACTGAGAGTTAGCTAGAAGTTCAAAATGTAAAGTAACACCACGTGTCAACCAGGGGCAACAAAGCCATGCAAGACTTTGTCCTGCCCTTAGGACCTTCCAAAGCCTAGGAGATGGAAAATAACTGAGTGTAAATAATTCCAGCACAAGCAGGTGCTGACATGTGTAACTACAAACAAGGTGTCCCAGGGATGGAGAGGAGGCCAGCTCTCACCTGGGATAACTGTTGGTAGCTTGACTGTTTATGGAGAAGAAACCGCTTGCGTAGGTGGCGTAAAGGGATTTCGCATACACAAAGAAAGGCTTGGGTATGCATTCCATCTGGAGGGCTAGTCAAATAGACAGAGATCGGGATCACGTGGAAAAAGATGCTTTGCCCTGTTAGGGGCATGACTTGGGGAAAGCTGGCATGGGGGCGGGGCAGTGTCAGTCTCCCAGTAGCATCTGAATATGTCTTCTGGCTGTGACTTACTAGGACTTGAGAGGCCAAACATTTGTTGGCAGCTCCCCTGTGTATGTGTTTCACGTGGCATCTGAGGCCTTGCCTTCATTTGCACACTTTTCACCCTATCAATGGTAAGTTTTGGGTTTGTTTTCGTTTCTAAAAAAAAATCTGTGGCTGGCAGTCGTAAAATCACAGCACTCTTCCAAACACTTCTAAAGGCCGCAGATCTTTCCGTGAAGAATTCACGATTCCGTATCTATAGGCTGAAGGCATGGGAGGGGAACTGTGTTCATCCTGGGAAGGGATGGGTGGCTATGGAGCGGGTGTGGGAGGGGTTAAGGGGGGGTACAGTACCTGTGGGAAGCTCTTCCCACCCCTGCACAGGTAAGGCCTGGAAGAAGGAAGCCACTGAGGCTCTGGTGTTTGCAGATGCTGATGAAGGGTACAAATACTACCAGTGCTCTGAACCCTGGCTGGGCTGATGCTTCCAGATAGTAGAATCTGACCTTGGCTAAACTCACCTAACTGGAAGTCAGAAATCCAGGGTCCCACCAATGTAGCAACTATAGGCCAAGTTCTAGAATACCCAGTTGGTGAAGGAGATGAGAGCTAATCTTGAATCCACCCTAACCAACCCTCGCATCAGTATTTCTATGATCCCAAGGAAAACCCAAGTTACAATAATAAGCCTTCATTTGACAAAATGTCTTCCAGATGTACATGCTGTCTTGAGATTTTTATAAAAGGAAGAATCTCAGAGAACTAATTGGATTGTAAAGGATGTCAGACTGAGATGGTTTGTAAGTTGATTGGCCAGTATAGCAGCTGGGCCAGCTTGGCCATTGCTGAAACCCCAGTATCCAGCACTGTGTCTGGTACCCAAAAGGCTATCGATAAACATTTGTACATCAATAGTGAAACATCTAGAACACCAAGCTATGTAAGAACAGGCATTCAGAACCTCTAGAACAGAGAAGTTCAACCTCACTATCAGGAGCTAACATTCTCAGACCTAGAAGAAGCATACAGGTGACTGCTACGGCAAGTCTCTGGGCATTCAGCTCACATGCTAGCACCTGTAGTCTGGTGTAGCCACCTGCTTCCCCCAGACATTGGTTTACTCTCCACCTAGCCAGAGAAGGTTGCTGGGTCACATGGCAAGACAGAAAGCCAAAGAGCCTTAGGAGTGGCTGAGCTCATTGTTTTATAAGCCCTCTTCTGCTTCCAGTAACTCTTAGGCTACAGCTTCTATGACCTTTCAGGCCATTTGAAAGTGGTGGATAGTTCCTCTCTCGATCTTTTTTAGTCACTTAAAAGAGCACCATTCTAACCCCTGTAGCCTAATCTCAGTCAATCCTTCTATCTATTCATGAATTTATTCATGCATTTGGAAATCCTCAAGGAAGACAAGGAAGTGCAATACAACTGGATCCTGGGATTAGCAGCCTTCTCTGGCTAGGTGGAGAGTAAACTAATGTGTGGGGGAAGCAGGTTGCTGTACCAGACTACAGGTGCTAGCATGTGAGCTGAATACCTATAGAGTTCCCCCTTATTCCTTTAGATCTGCCATTGTATCATGGCAGGCAGCATATGGTAGGAACATGTGCGTCGGTGAGAGGTCACATGGTAAGACAGAAAGCCAAAGAGCCTTAGGAGTGGCTGAGCTCATTGCTTTATAAGCCCTCTAGCAGGAGCTAATTGGGCTCCCATGAGAGTTTTATCGGTTCCTTCAGAGGTCAATGCCATCACTAATGCCCTCACACACACACACACACACACACACACACACACACACACACGCTCCTTAGGCCCCACCTCTTAAAGGCCCACACAGTCCTTCTACTTTACAACACTGGGGGCCAAATTTCAAGCACATTCCAACTGTGCGTGAACGATAGCATCAGTTCTTGGTAGAGAAGGGAGATGAAGAGACATGTCGGGTGGGTACAAAGTGGGTGTCTGGGTTGCAAGGAGCTGAACACTGGTATGGGGCAGGTATAGAACCCTCACTAACTACTTTGCTTTTGGAAACCCAATACTTCTATCTATAGTTAAATGGAGGGCATACAGGAAGGGTGGTTTGTATTCATTGTTAGTTTGGATCTTATCCTCTAGTGACTACAGAGAGGGTACAAGGCTCTCAAGCTGTTATTACTGGCTTGCACAGCCATGTGACCCACAGGCATCTGGCATATGAAGGTAGCTAGCTGGGTTTAAAACACGATCTTTTTTTTTTTCTAAAGTTACTTTGCTTTCAGAAATCTTTGTTAAGTGGGATGTAGAATTTGAGGATGACTTGTGTATTAGTCAGGGTTCTCTATGTAATAGAAGCAAAACCAATTTGGGGAATAAGAACAGAGGAACAAGAATGGCGGGGGTGGGGGAAGGCCATCAAAATCTAAGGAGCAATGCTTTGTCTGCATTGCCTTTTATGAAAAATACAAATTATGAGAAGTTGTGGGAATTTTATGAAATTTATTTGAATTTTATATAAATTTTATTCTTAATAGTAAACCTTGGGAAATATAAGTATTTTATAGTTGACAGCCCTCCCCCCCCCCAAGCACTCACATCTCATCCTTTAAAGGACAAGATAACCCTTGTCCTTTAAATGTGCTCTGCATGTGTTGTTTAAAGCAGGATCTGCTGGCATGTCCGTGATCTCAGCTACACAGGATACCGAGGTGGAAGGGTCCCAAGTTCAGAGATTGCCTGGGCTACCGAAGAGCTCAAGACCAGCCTGAGAGACTTAGCAAGAAAAGGCTGGCTTGGTAACTCCATGTTTGGTTTCTTGTTTCACAGGTGGGAGGCCCTGCACCCTGTGTCTCCCACTAAGTACTGTGAAAAGTAGAATTTGGGTGAAATGTCTTTACTCTCCATAGTCTTTGCTCTGGGAGAAGTTATTCTGAGATTAGCTGGTCATTCTCTCTCCACACCCAGTCATTCCATTTCCCTTTTGAAAGCTGGTGGTCACTTTTGAGTCTCGATCCTTAGGTCTGGTCCTCAGAGCCTCCTCTGACCTGTGCACTGATGCCTGGCTTTTCAGTTTGAATCCAAATATTTCCTTCACCTGCTGGCCTACTGGACATCCCTCTTGGGTGAAATATGGCTGCCTTAAACCCTCAAGCTCAGCCCCTCTCCCTATTCACTCTTGTTCTTATACAACTCGTCTCTTTCCCTGTTGGAGGAATTAGCACCTCTGAGTGACCACACTCCCAAGTCCTAACCCCAGAGTTTCTTCTCCATCTCTTCATTTTTTTTCCTGAAGCTGCTGGCCTTACCAGCTCTTTCTGGATTGCTATTAATGATCTCCACATCTCTGTTGGTCTTCTCCACTCCAAGTTTCCCTAATCTACCAGATTTACAGATAGAGTGCACAAACCCCTATTTCTTTCTTGTGTTGAAATCATTCTGGGGCTCACCACTTCCTAGCTGCTCCCATCAGTGGACAAATCACTCTCTGTGCATGTTTTCCTCCTGTCTCGCAGGTCCCAGCTCCCTTCATCTCTATTGGTAACCTCTTCACTACTCACCCTCTAAGAGTTGGTAGGCCGAGCGTGTATTTCTGCGCCCTTTGCTCCTTTCTGGCCACTCCCCATCCTTAGGTGATGTCATCCAGGCCTTAGCTCAGAGTAGCGTCTACACACTGATGACTCCCAAGTTTATGGCCACAGCCAGCTAGCCACTGTTTAAGTTATAGGTTCAGAGATCTAACTTCTGCCCTGGTATCTCCCCTTGGATTTTGTTCTCATTTCCTTTCCGTTGCTGTGACTAACAACCACCATGACCAAAAGCAACTTAGAGGACAAGAGGGTGTGTTTCATCTTGCACTTCCAGGTCATAGTTCATCATTAAGGGAAGTAAGCCACCACACTTAGCTACACTTAATCTTTGCAAAATTGGACCTGCAAACCATAGAGCTAATGCTGATTCTAGTGGCATCCATGAGTAGTCTCCAAATTTTCTCTCCCCTGCCCCTCTCTCTGTCTTGAGCCACTCCAAGGACAAGGATCCAGGTTGGGACTATTTAGTCTATAATTCTGTAGGAAGTTTATTCGTTTCCTTGTTGTATCTTTGGACAATTCTGTCTAATATTTCAAGAGGATTATGAGAAACTGGAGGCTAGTATCCTGAATCTACAGAGTTGTATAGTGAGGCAGCTAGAGATGACACCAAGTGGTTTCTCAAAATCAAAGGACAATGTTTAGTATCAGATAACGATGTTGTGTCCTTTGGTTTGGGGCAAAGATGGTGATGATATGACAGTGCTGTGCCCCCCCCCCCAAATGGATGAATTACAGGAGGACATTTAATGCAGGCACCAACAGTGAGTTCAAGGGTCATGGAAGGCCAACCATGCCCTTCAAGTATCAAAGACAAAGCACTCAGCAGCACAGACTAGCTAGTCTTCCTTCATTCTTTCCCCTCTCCTTTCTTTGCCTTTTGATCCCTCTCCTTTTCTTCCTCCCCACCTCTTTCTTAGACAATCTTGCTCTTTATAGCCAAGGCCAGCCTAGAACTGGCATCCTCTTATGTTGGTTTCCTCATTGCTGGGGTTGCAGGATGCACCACACTCCTTGATCTGTGGAGAAGAATGTCTCTGATGGTTCACTCAGAGGAACCCAAATTGTGTACCCCATTTATTTAACTTCCATAATAGAATCAGAATTGCATCACCAACAGATTATTACTGCTATGGCAATCATGGGTGACCAGGTATCTATCTTGTTGATTGCTATAAAGAAGACACTTCTGCCTTCCCTTGCATTTTCTTGCTGAGTTATAGACCCACGCAGCATGTCTGGAATCAGAAAGCCCACTAGCCAATAACCAATCAAAAGCCTCCTGACTCCAGCTTATAAGCCCCACAAGGGCTTTGGGAAGGCTATGAATTGGTGGGACTTGATCTGGCTGTCCATTTCATTCACCCTCCCAGGAGTATTCATCATCCTGAGGTGAGCAAAACGAGAACCTAAGGACCTTTAAAGATGTTTTCATTGTATTTTTGTTTGTTTATTTTGTTTACATGTATGTATGAGTGTGTCCATGTATGTGTAACAGTGCATAAGCCATGACACACATAGAGGTCAGGGGACAGCTTTTAGAACACACTCCTCTCCTTTTGCTATGTGGATTCCTAGGTTCAAACTTAAGTCGTCAGGCACCCCCTGCACCATCTTCCTACCCTGTGTACTGTGTTATGGAGATGTTAGAAGAATACAAAGTATTTGGTTCAGTGTCGAACCAGCTGAAATGAAAAGACATAGAGAAAATGTCAGGATCTGAGAGGAGAATGTGACTGGCAAGCTTGGGCGTGGGCGTGGGCGTGGGTGTGGGGGGTAGTGAATGTTCTGGCGCATTTGCCTTGAATTTGTCATATGGGCTTTGCAGAGGTACCTGGGCTGGATCAGAGGAAGATGGCTGGGGCCCAAATAGATGGTTTCATTCTTGGCATTAGGGTGCCCAAGGAGGGACACCGGGTAGGGACAGGACGTGCAAGCGATCGCTGGTTGGTGTGGAGAATGAGAGAAGGAAGCCAGGAGGCTGGGGCTTGGAATATGAGTACTTACTCATTTTAGAGACTGGGTTTGATCAAGGAAGCTTTGCTGTGAGCCTTTGGTGATTCTCACACTTAGACGCAGTCAGGTTATTGACACTGAGGCGTGCGAGCGAAGCTCCACTAGGCGATTTTACACACCCCTCCCCGCTATACTAGGGGTCCGTGTTGCTTCCTCCTCTCTTTCTGAAGCTTTGCCTCAGTTACTTTTCCTTTCTTTTCGTTTCCCTCTTCTCCCTTTCCCTTCTTCTACAGTGCCTTGGAGGCATACCGCGGGTAATAAATATTTTACCATAGCGCAGCAGGAATGTAACGGAAAAGGTGTAAATATTAGGCATCCAAAGATACTCAGAGCTTAACAATTCATGCAAACTGTCAGGGCTCAGCTAAAGGTGTTGAGACACTGTCTGGTTTTATGCACTATCTCGGGAACAATGGACTATTTGCAGCAGGTACCGCCCATAGACATCCTTCTATCTAGTGTCTCTCGAGAGCCCTTCTAGAAAACCCCATACTCTGAGAAGCAAATGTCTAGCATTTGTCTTTTGTAGATCATTGGAAAGGGGACTTGGAGATGTTTCCATTTCCTGCTATTTTTTTCTGTTTTCTTCCTCACTTTCCTCTTAATTTATTTATTTATTCTTCTCTCTGGAAACAAGTCACATCTGAGAATATAGTTCATATCACTTCAGGAATATTCAGGTTACATGTGTAGCACGTACCAACTGTTTACCCAAAATATAACAAATGGAGTTAGGGGAGCTTGCAAACACATTTGGGTTGAGAGATGTTGGCAAACTTGATCCATTGTTTTCTTGGAGATAGAGCCCCAGCGAGGGGATCTTGGAAAACCCTGGCTAAGGTTAGCAGGTGTTTAGAACCTGAATCCCAAGTCCTAAGAAAGGTACCATGTTTCAAAACGCCAGTGAAATTTGACTTCCTAGGAGTTCTAGGAAGGCAGTTGCTCAGAGCCCTGTAACTAGGATGCAGCTAAGCGACTCAAAGTCGGGGATCAACATCCTCGGAGGGGCGCTAGGACCCAGGCACCCGCCGGCCTTGGGACCTTTGGAGGAGTGAAGGCTGTGGAGGAGATTGGTAGGCAGAGTCCCTTGGAGCCACCAGACCCTTCTTGCAGAGAGCGCGAGGTTCATGGTGTCAAGGTACAGCTGTCTAGTGCGCTCCATGAGCGGCTGCAGCCAGGGACACAGGCATCTGCACGTCGGGACAACAGCTGGGGTTTGCAGCGGGTATGGACCAGAAGCAGAGCGCTCGCCAGGTGAGCCCAGCACACTGTCCGCAGACCTCTGCTGTTCCAGGGCACGCAGATCCCTCCCCGAACCTGGCTTTGAACCCGGTGCGAGGAGGTCCTTTCCGTTCTCCCTCAGTCTTTCCATGTTTAGTATCTGGCTCCCATGTTCCTCTCTAGAGAGATACTTGAAGTGCTTAAAGTGCCCGCCTCGCAATTTCTAATAGTAATAGTCCCGTCACACAGATCTATGCATGGCTTGGCAGCGATCTTTGCTTCGCTGCCTGGCTGCAGCCTCCTGTTGCGCACGCTTGTTCCCACGCTTTCTTCTCCCCCGTGTGGGGCCCTTGCTGTTCGACTGTGTTTCCAAAAGCCCTGTAAGATTATCTCCTTTTCCAGGAAGCCAGGCAAGGCAGCTTTAGTCCCGGCTGTCCATGTACGGTGTAGGTGTGGTATACGGGCAGGTGTAGGTGCCTGCACGTGTACCGGGCGCCTCCTGCTGTTGCGGACCCAGCGCCATTCCTGCATAGGTGTTCTCCAGGACCCAGGAGTCCATCCTGTCCAGTGCAAGAAGATATCTGTGTACAAAGGAGGCAAGCAGGGATACCTGGGAGAGAAGGAGCTCTTTGTGAATGTCTTCATGCCCTGGGGATGGGGTGGGAGTGGGGGTGGGGTGTCACAAGAAAATGACTAAGAGCAGGATTAAAGAAGGGGGGTCTTGGTTCAAGGCTAAGTGGGTATTGCCGCACGTTTTGAGACTGAGACAACAGTTAACCGAAACACACTTAGTTTTGTGAGAGGTAAGGCTTGCAACAATCTTTATTTTTATTTTTATTCGATGTACTTTTATTTACATTTCAAAATGATTTCCCCTTTTCTGGCCGCCCCCCCCCCCCATTCCCCGAAAGTCACATAAGCCCCCTTTCCCTCCCCCTGTTCTCCCATCCACCCCTTCCCACTTCCCTGTTCTGGTTTTGCCCTATACTGGCTTGCAACAATCTTAAAAAAAAGTTTTATTAAAGGATCTCAAATCTTCTATACTCTTCCGATGCCTGCAGGGTACTTGTGACCACCTGTATATGTTGGTTTACCTGTTCCAGGTTAGGGTCCCGAGCAAACGCTTCTGTGAGGCTCCTGCAGCGAGCTTCGAGGGGACCAGGGACCTTAAAATCATGCAGGCTGAACTTTGGGTCTTTAAAGCTCCAGTGCACGGGATGGTTTGGCATGCCTGCTTCGAAGGTTCTTTGACATTCTGAAGTTCAAACCTGCCATGCCTCTCTAAGACAGCCTTCCTCCAACTGTGTTGGGAGACAGTCAAGAAAAACATTTACCCAGGGCCTGCACGTGTGTGTGTGTGTGTGTGTGTGTGTGTGTGTGTGCGCGTGTGAGGCAGAGGGCCTCGCACTCTAAGGCTTTATAATCTGTTAGTTTTCTGTTTGCCAGTTCTTGCTTCTTTGCCCTCCTGACCTTGACTGGGCTATTTTAATTCTGCAGAGTTTTCCAAGTTTCTCAGTTTTCCAAGAAGTAGAAATTGAAGAAGGATAACTCCGTCAGCTGTGGGAAAAACCGGCCTGAGAGGAGTTGAGTGGGGTTAACCAGCTCCGAGAAACCTCAGGCCATATGCGGCGGCGGTGTACAGGGTGCCCTCAGGACTGGGGTCCTCTGACAGGATTTTGCCAAGTTCAGAGACAGCCTATCCTTGATTTCTTGTTCTTTTCAGTCTTGCCACAGCTTGTACTAAATTCCAAAAAAGCATGTATGGTCTGAAGGGACAGTGGATCAGGTGCATGGGTAGACTGAATTTTGATTCCACGTTGTAAAATCACAGAAATGTTTCAGGTTTATGGTCTGTGGAGATAAACCTAAATGGTGTCCTTAGACCTCAGAGAGCACTTGGGCAGCCTTACAGAAAGGGCTGGCTGACCTTGAAAATGGCTACATACTCGGAAAGACCAAGTCTTCTCTGTAAAGCTCTCCTTGGTCGCCCTCCCACAGGCATGAAGAAAGAGGGTCCCCAACAGAAGAAGGCACAGTGCGCTGTGTGTCTCACATACAACCAACTTACCTGGGAGTGACTCAATTAATAGTAACTTCTCAGAAGAGCAGTTGATCAGTTCAGTAGTGAAATAATGAAATTCTCGTTAGACGCAACATTGAATATTGGACGGTAGAGCCGGGCAAGGTAGCTGGGCTTGGATACAAAGATCCAACTAAGCACAGTGGAAGGGATTCAAAAGAGAGCCTGAAGGTGTAAAGGCAATATGGATGCCTCTGTGCACACAAGGTAAAATACCCTTCATGCGTGGGACTTTTCTTCATCTTTGATTTTCTTGTTTGTATCCGAATGACATCGGTATTATTGTAGTCATGGGAGAGACGGAACCCTTTATCACCATATAGATCTGAGTCAGGGGTATGAGCCATCATTTATTTAAACAGTTCCCAGTGGTTGGGCACTTGGATTACTTAGGCACATGCTTTACTATCATTGTGGATTTTAGTTATACATATGTATCTTTGTGTGTATCTGTTCATCTGTGTATCTATTCAGCTGTTTCTAGCAAGTCAGTTCCTAGTGCTGAGGCAGTCGTGTGAAGAAGCAGGGTTACTATAAGATGTGTACTTTTTAACCACATGTCTCTCCACATTTTGGACATTGGGTCCAGTTCCTCCACTGATGTAGTTTAGACTTTGGTGGATCATTTGATCTGAAGGGGGTCTCATGAATACTATCTGTGACCTAACGGTGGTAGAATCCATTGGTTCCCAGAGTTTTTTTTCCAACTCTAAGATTATGCACATATATGCCATTGGGAGTTGAACAGTCTGTATATGATTGTATTTTATACACAGAAATAGCTTCATTCTTTAATTATTTGAAACTTCTTATATGAGGACTAAATTTACATAATTTACAAACTGTTCTCCAATTCCTCCTCCATTCCTATCACCCCTTCTTAAATTTATGACTTATTTTTCTACTTCATGTGTGTGTGTGTGTGTATACATATACTACTAAATATAAACTGAGTCCAGTTATTGTTGCTTTTATGTACTTACCTTCTGGGCTGACTAAACTTGGAAACTAATTGGGAGTGTCTCCCAGAAGATAATTGATGTTTCCTCTCTCACGAGTCATTGATGTCTGTAGCTCTTCATCTAGTGTTAAGTGAAATATTTCCTCATCTATGTTGGTATGCCATGGTTTGGTCCTGTGCAGGGCTCGTGAGAGCACCCATGTTATTAAGAGTTATGGGTGCAATTTCCCTGACATGTCTAGGAGACACTCTCTCCTGGTGTTCCTTCAGGGGCTGCGGCCTGTAGGCTCTTTCAGTTTCTCTTCTGTGATGTTCCCCGAGCTTTAGATGTAGGGATAGTATTGTAGATGTCTCAGTTGGGCCCCTTTGACCAGTCATGAGTGTCTCCAGCAATCTCTTTAGCTGCTAAAAGCAGTTGCATTTATTTATGGATATAAGGATAAGAGTTTAGAATACAGTTAGAGCCTATATAAATTTAGAAAAATGACAGTAGTATGTCTTCCCCTGGGAACCATGACCTCTCTTGTCACGTATTCTTGGCCAGGTGTGCAGTACCAGGTCAGAGTTTCCTTCCACTGAGCAGGCCCTAAGTTACCTGTCAGTTACCTCTAAGAATTAAGCAACACTATTGTGCCATTGGCAATATTTTGCTCAAATAACAATTTAACATGAACTTGAAACACTCTGGTGGCCTGGCTTATGTGAGTTAGATTTATGTGTCAGAAGTGGCTATGTCATAGTTATAAATCAACTCTGCAATTTCAGTGGATAAAATAAATGGTTTACGTGTCACATTTTATGTCCAAAGTCAGTTAACAGAGTGCTTGCTTCACAATCTCTCAGGGAACCAGGCTCGCAGACGCTGTGCTGCCTTGTGACTCTGCTACTTAGAACACATGGTCTTGATGGCTTTACGCAGGGAAGATGACAGAAGACGCAGTCAAAATATAACAATTGTCTTTAAATGCTTCTGCTTAAGTATTGCAGGAAATATTAAAAAATGATCCGGCATGTTCCTGCTCTAGCGCCAGCACCAGTGGGCCACAACACTTGTCCCGACGGGGTGCTGCTGGGTCTGTCCCACATTCTAGGAACCAAAGTGGTCTACCAACCTTGCAGTTAGATATCACAATACCTAGTAACCCAGTAAAATCAAAACTCTTAAAGCTTATAGTTAACCAATCAGATTTATATATCAATAAAACCACAATTTATAAGATGCCAGTACAATAATTTCAGAACCAATTGATAGTGATTAAAGCTTTATCCAAATTATTCTAACCTTAATATCACAACTACCTGTGGCTGGTAAAGTCATGCTGGTTCGTGTCTGCTGCCATCTTCCTTTCTCCCTCTCTCTCCTGATGCTCCCCCTCTCTGCCTCCCTTGTCCCTGTCCAATCACAGGCCTCCTGCTGCCCTAATGTAATTGGGTAGGGAAATCCTGTGACACATCACCATTTCTGTTTAATTAAATTATAAAAAAACCTTTCAAAATATCAATTGAGCACAACTATTACCATTTTGTAATTTATAAAGTACAAGATAGACCTAATACCCAGTCCATCACTGTTATCAATTAAATTGAACCTCTGTCCTCTATCTTAACTTAAAAGACTTATGATTCTACTGTGACTTATGTCCTGGCTTTAGATAATATGCCATCTGAAAACCATCCTCTCAGATCTGTTCTCTCTGGGTTGGCTAGGAGTTGGCTATGTAGTTTCACAACCCCATCGGAAATCCAAGAATGACTAATATTACTTAAAAATATGAGAAGCACAAAATATAGCTTCCAAAACTTAGCAAATTTATAGAGACTGCTGATCACCTGGACAGTCCCTGCTTCGAAGCGTTGGAGCCTCAGTCTTCACCTTCTGGCTCAGGCTCATCTGACAGAACTTAGAGAAACAGGAACTACGGATTAGCCTATTCTGTCTTGGTAGAACTAAGCTGTCCTTACCTGAAAATTATGTCCTATTTTTGGACAGTATTATGTCTGTAGATGAAATGAGGCAATTCTTGCCTAGTGGCTGTCTCGCTACAACTGGAGTAACACATAGATGCTCAATTTCTTCTTTGAATCCAAGAAAGGGAAGCTGTCAGGAGCAGACTAGTCTCAACAACAAGTGAACAAATAACATTAAATGTCACATTCTGTGGATTTCTGACGTTTCTGAATTTCAACTATCTATGTAAAGTAATCTGGACTGTTCTCTGTTAACTACTCTCAGGTATTTCTAATTAAAATATCTGAAAATACCCTAACAATTAACTCAAAGCCATGAATTTGCTATTTGGTCTTTAACTCACAGGCTTATTCATCTCAGATCAGTTTATGAAAACAGTATTAGAAGGACTAGATTGAACCCTGTACTTTCAAATTTTTAGTATCAATAGAAGAAATTTATACCAATGAAAACCTTGATTTTATATCAAAATAAATTCTGTATCAAAATAGAAGATTATGACTTTAGCTTAGTAACAGTTAAAGAGATTTCTACCAAATGAGATTCTGACTCTGCAATCAATTCTACCTATTCCTCCCTGTTCCAATATGACCATTTCTACATTCTCTAGAAAGACAACCTATAATAACCCTCTCCAGCCTCAAAGCCCAGGGAACTGGGTCAACTGACTCTTCATAACTTCTTCAAGCTGGATATGGGTGTTGAGATATTGTGAAGGGGGAGAGTAAGGAAAATAGGATTGATTAGTCGCTGATGTCTGGGTCTTGACTGGATCTGGCTGAAAGTCCAGGATATCAAAAGTTCAAGCAGGTCAGTTCAGCATGTCTGATGAGGACATTCACCAAGGCTGTTTATTCTGTAATATACAAGTCTCAAAACAAAATTTTAGTATCATCAAGATATTTGTTTTTCATTTGATTCTCTGGAATCTGGTTCTCTGGGGGTCTACCTTTATTAAATCTGATCCATATTACTCTGGAAAGTATATAGACACTAAATATCTTCTTTAAAAACACAGAGACAAAACCTTTCTCCAAAAATAGCATATCCTTGAGCCAGTAACCAGAAAAACCCTTTTGATCTCTCTCCTAGAGGAATAATATAACCACAAAACTCAAAATCACAACCATTTTGAGAATTAAAATAATCCAAAACTAATAAACTGAAATACTCTATGTGCCTGTTCTTAGGTCTTGTCTATTTTGCCCAGCAGGATAAAAACCCCAAGATTCCTATGGAGCCCAGGTTAGACAGAATATGAGTATTCTGTGGAGCATGTAAAGCAGTCTTCATACCATCTACTGTTTGGCTCTCTGCCTAGAGCAGCCATTTTGTTAATTCACTTATCTGTTTGGCTCTCTGCCTGGAGCCACAGACATATTTTATTAATACCTGTATAATATCTATCTGTTGATCTCTCTACCTGGAGCCATAGACAATATTATTTATTACCTGTACATAACAGGCAATACTATCATTGCCTCTCTACTCTGGAGTCAGTAACTAATTTTCCGTATCTTAGTTCCAAACTACAGGCGAAATTTCCCATGTGATTCAGACAGAATCTGAATATAAATCTATCCTAAAAGCAAGTAATCCCAGTTTTGAATTCACAGTTCAATCCCTCTGCCCTAAAAGTAGGCAACTTCCATTCTACAGCTCTCTGACTCAGAGCAGCCTACACTCCCCACAGCAGGGGAGCTGAGAGCTTGCCAGCAGTTTCTTCATTTCAAGGTCCCACACTTTAGTCTACATGGTACCCAGCTATTCTCTAAAAAAATAAAAGGAAATAAAACCCTAACTCTCAGGCTAAGAAACTTAAATTTCTAGTGGGTATTTGTGTCCTACGTTGGGCGCTATTTGTTGAGGGAAATATTAAAAAATGATATGGCATGTTCCCTCTCTAGTGCTAGCACCAGTGGGTCCCAACACTGTGCCCCAGCAGGGTGCCACCAGCTCTGTCCCACATTCTAGGAACCAAATTGGGCTGCCAACCTTGCAGTTAGATAGCACAATACCCAGTAACCCAGTAAAATCAAAACTCTTAAAGCTTAGAGTTAACCAATCAGATTTATATATCAATAAAATCACAATTTATAAGATGCCAATACAATAATTTCAGAACCAATTGATAATGATAAAAACTTTATCCCAATTATTTTAACCTTATGATATCACAACTACCTGTGGCTGGTAAAATCATGCTGGTTCATGTCTGCTGCCATCTTCCTTTCTCTCTCTCTCTCTCTCTCTCTCTCTCTCTCTCTCTCTCTCCTGATGCTCCCTCTCTCTGTAACTCTTAGTTCTGCCTCCCTTTTGTGTGGTAGATTTGTGTGTCAGAAGTGGCTATGTTATAGTTATAAACCAAGTCTGTAATTTAAGTGGATTAAATGAATGGTTTACATGCCATATTTTATATCCAAAGCCAGTTAACAGAGTGCTTGCTTCACACGGTCTCTCAGGGAGCCAAGCTGGCAGAAGCTGTGCAGTCTTGTGACTCTGCTACTTAGAACACGTGGTCTTGATGGCTTTATGCAGGGAAGATGACAGATGTGGTTAAAACTTAACAACTGTCTTTAAATGCCTCTGCTTAAGAATGAAACTTAGTTCTTCTATTTCTCTGTGCTTTGGTCAGAAGTAGTTGCATGGACCTTACTCAGATACATGGACATAGAGGAGTGTTTTTTTTTTTTTCTACATGACCAAGAAGAAGAGGAGAAGGAGGAGGAGAAGGGGTAAGAGGAGGAAGGAGAAGAGGAGGAGGAGGAGGAGAAGGAAGAGGAGGAAAGGCTACATACACAGCAATCTGTATCAGTGTGTGAAGGTAGATATAACAAAGTACCAAAGACTTGCATAGAAGAAAATTGATTCCTCATAGAAATTTAGTCTCATAGACTAGAAGCCCAAGATCAAGGTTCCAGCTGGACTGGCTGCTCTGATGAACTCACTTCTTGGCTTACAGAGAGCTATCTCTCTGTCCTTTATCTAGTCCTTTCTCTGCATGTTCCAATCTTTTCTCACACAGATACCAATCACATTGGATTAAGGACCATGTTAATAACTCCATTTAATACTAAATCCCTTTAAAAGACTGCTGCCAAATACAGTCACCTTCTGAAGCACTTAGAGATCAAGACTTCAGTAAACTTGAGGTGTTACAGTTTAGACCATAATTGTTTCTATTAAATGACATGTGACAGTATATAGTCTCTCCATGTTTATTGGAGGAATCCTGTAAATTTCTAAAACATGGAATCATTTCCTCTTTGTATCTCACTCATCTCTCTGACCCCCTGCCCTCACATTTTGAAACAAAATGTGTATTTTTTTTTCAATTTTTCTGGGCATTATTCAAAAGGGATCCATGTTAATAGATGCATCAAAAATCTTTTTATTATTGGTGGTAGCAACAGTGTGTATACATGACTAAGGGAGACCAAGACTGATAATGTGGGCAGTCTGAAAGCCTTCCTATTAGGCCATAGATACTATGCACACTGTGTTCATGAGCACAGCTCCTACTATAAGGCTAAGTAAGGGCAATGGTTTAGCTTATTGCATCTTGTAGATTGATCACCAGTGACCACACTGCTGGCTGGATAGCATATGATAAATTGCTATTAGCCAGGCAGTAGCTGCAATGGGTTTGTCATTGTCTGTGAATGTGTAGATAGTTTTAGCTTCCTGTTTTCAAATTTTTCTATCAAGGGATGCACCATTGATTAATTACTAATGACAGTTATTTCAAAAAGTTCTGCTATAGTTTGACATTAAAACTAAAAGCCATTGTTTATACAGAAAGTCAAGGAGATAGAACATGGGAAATAAATTTGATAATGATAAAGTAAGTATTTGTCAATGAAGGAATGATGAAATATTAGCTTTGTTTTCTTAGTATAATTTGCAAAGTACAAGCTTCTAAGAAAGATGGCTTACAAATACATATGGCTAAATTTAAGGCGTGTTATTGAGATGTCTACAAAGGGATTATCTATTAGATATCAGGTAACCAATTGGAAGGCAGGAGAAATCGCCTAACCCTTTGGGATAGATGGGAATAATCAAGAATGAGAACCTAGTGGGATCAGTTCTCTAGAACTATCCTTATGTTCTCATATTGTTTAATGGACAGCAAGAATTTTTCTTAGTGATACAAGAAGTGATGGTGGTTTGTATCCCTGTGTGTCTCAGATGTGATGAAGTCTAGCAGTAGCGGCAGGAACCAGAACCAGAGTCCCCATCTCACAAGCTGTGTCCCTTCCCCTCCACACAGCAATGTATACATTCTCTGGCATGGTATTGTCTGGACTCAGCCTTCTGACTTGTGACACAGTCACTAATGTTTCCCAGAACTGAGTGTCTCTTTAGGAGTGAGGTACATAATATCTTAATCTATTTGTATTACTATAACATAATGTCCAAGATTGGGAACCTTATAAACATCAAAATCATATTTCTCATAATTCAGTAAGATTAGAAAATCTAAGATCAAAATGTCAGTACATTGGGCTTTGTGGCAAGGATGGCTGTCTGCTTCCATGGTGGCATATTGTATCTTCTAGAGTGGGGAGGGCCATGTCTTCACAAGGTATAAGGGACAAAAGCTGTGGTAAGTAGCACAGTTCTCTCTGTAAACTCTTTTAATAATTACAACCAATCAATTCATGAGGTAGAGCCTTACAAAGGGGGACTCCCTATGTTATCCTGTGTGGATTGAATTGGTAACATGTATTTTGAGGGATACATTAAGGCTATTCCATTTTCCCTTTAGCCTCCAAAATTCATGCATGTCCTTCTCACATGCATGAATTACACCTATTCCATCCCAATAGCCCACAACACAAAGTCTCAATTTATTCAGCACCAACTCAAAAGTCTGAAGTTCAGAGTCTTCTCTAAAACATTTACTTAGTTTTATGTGTATGAGTATTTGCATACCTCTAGGATGTGATTTTCCTGCAGGCCTGGTGTCCACAGAGGCTGGATTCCACGGAACTGTAGAGACAGTTGTGACCTTGGATGCTGGGTCTTCCAACATTCAAGGTCATGCAACAAGTACTCTTAACTGCTGAACCATCTCTCTATCCCCAGAAATAAATTTCTTTAGCCCAGAGTCTTGGTCTTACTCTCATGTCTCCACTAAGTATCGTCCTGGTTGGGGACTCTGCAGCAGCTCTAACCTCCCTCTTCTACTCAGCATTCCCTAGTTATGAGACTCTGTGGTGGCTCTGCTTTCTGTAACAAATCTTTACTAAGCCCCTCCCCCACCTCTGTTTGATCTATCTTTTAAAGTATAGGTCAAGGAATAGCAATGGCTCATCTGACTGTATGCAGCATTAACACAGTGTTAACATTACCAAGGTTTTCTGCACCCTTGAGCAGTGGCTGTTGCTTCACCTGGACCTGTTGACCCATGGCTGAGGCTGCCAGAGAATGACCTTTGATGGACCACGGGCACCAGCCCACTCCATGAAAGCTTCCTACCTGTGGAGCTCTGGTCCCCCCATGGTGGAACTGTGGCTTTATAAGGAAGAGAGGCTTCAGCTGGTATTCCTACTGTGTATTGCCCTCGAAGGTCCTTAGCAGAAGCCAAGCGGGTGCCAGCTTTTAGATTTCCTGGCTTCTTAGAACCATAAGCCAGCAGGAAACATTGGAAACATCCACAAGGTGCTAACTCTGCAAGAGAACAGAGGTTGAAAAGGATTAAAATGCTAGCTTTCTGGCTCACACGTCTATTGAAGGAAGCTCTGTGGAGACCATTCCTGAAGTCGGCCATTTCCGAGAAGGAAGTGGCTGGGCCAATATCTGAACATTCACGAGTCCCTTACCACCGCACACTCCAGGTAGTCATGTGGGTTACACAGTAAGAAAGAAATGATCTTTCTCCATGGTTAGCACCTGCTTTCTACTTCTACTTAGAATTCTCAGGAGAAAATTCTAGACCATTTTTGTTTAAAATGCAGCACTTGAGAAAGTTGGTGAGTTGTTCAGGCTCTGGCTCTGCTGGTGACGAAACAACAGTGGTAAGACTTGGGAAGGACCGAATCGGCACAGAACCTCTTTGACAGAGAACCCGTCGTCCAGAATTTCTGCCCCAAGAGAACCATTTGTGACATGCATTTTCGTGTCTCTAAGAGAAGATCTGTTTTTTTTTTTTTTTTTTTTTTTTTTTTTAAAGAACAGTACTTTCAGGGGACAGTGGCCACTGCAGCGTGCTTACACCTGTCTTTCATTCAGCAGATTTTGCCACCTCAGGAAGGGCATTTGTGAGGTGGGATGTACCAGTTCTCATGGCACTGGTACTTATGTTGTGGGCATAACTTCTGTCAGAAATGACACAGTTCACCCACAATCTTTGCAGCAGCAGGAAGGATTCCATGGGTACAAGAAATGCATGGGGATGGGGGTAGGGAATGAACAGGACAGTGACCATGGGCAAGGACAAAGGAAGGGATGGAAGGGAACTGTGCATGGGGGAAGGGCGACACAGTGTGTCGTAGCACATACGGTCTGCAGTCAGACAATTCTGATGACATCAGACATGGCGGACAAGGTTCTGTTTCAGGCCCTGTGTTGTAACCTGAGAGCTGAGGCATTAATGGGTTGCCACTCACGTCTCCCCAGTTCGGTGGGTGCATCAGTAAGGAAGATTTGTGGTAACAATAAAGCCCCCAGGAGAAGGATGGAAGGAAGGAATCTAGGGACAACTGTCACTGGATCCCACCTGTCAGATGGCCTCTTAACTCAGCCCAGGTCTATACTACCCTTTCCTCTCCAGTCCCTTCTCCTGCCTTTACAGCAGTGGTTCTCAACCTTCCTGGTGCTGTGACCCTTTAATACAGTTCCTCATGTTATGGTGACCCCAACCATAAAATTATTTCATTGCTATTTCATAACTGTAACTTTGTTTCCATTATGAATTGCAATGTAAATATCTGAAATGCAGGATATCTGATACTCAACCTCACCTTCAAAATCGGTCAAAGCCTCCCAGGCTGAGGACCACTGCTTTAGAGGGACTTATCTAGATATAGGACCTCCTTTGCCTCCACCACTGCCCATGTGGGCTGAAATCTGGAGTGATGTGGGAGTATGCATGGTAGGAGAGAAAAGAGGGGAGCCTGGGATAGTTGCTTCACTCTCTAGCTTCTCCTCAGTAAAAGGTTCACACAACAGATGACTAGGAAGCATCTGTTCAGAGTTAACCGTACAGTATGGAGAAAAGGTCAAGAAAGAGAGGTAGGGAAGATGGAGAAAGGAAGATTCAGGTGACAGTGAGTGCTAGACAAGCATTGCAGGAGCCATCTGCCAGGACTGAGAAGGCATGAGCAGTGTCCTGTTGGATACAGTCAGAAGTGAGGGAAGGTATCCTTTGTCTTGTAACATTTGAGAACAGACCTGGAGGGAGTGGGGAGTGAGCCCTGTGGGTATTTGTGGAAAAATATTCCAAGCAGGTGAAACAGCAGGTGTGGAGGTCCTGGAGGAGCTGTTCTTGTATTTGAGGTGGAGCAGTAAGGCTGTGGGGCAACAGCGAGGGAGGCAGTGGGGCTGAAAGCAACCATTCTCAGAGAGCCAGACTATGGAGACCTTACGGTCCTAGATGGGAAGTGATGGGAAGTGATGATGGCATCTGGTTGAGATCACAGGTGCTTATCCAGGAGCTTCTGGTGGATATCTTTGGGGACTAGGTAAAGGGCTGAGCTAAGAGACCACTGCCATAACCCAGTCTGGAGATGATGGTGCCTTCAGCCAGGATGGTAGCAGTGAGGATGGTGAAGCACAGTTAGGTTCTGATCCAGCCTCTTAAACAAAGCAAATAATGTTTGCAGGTGGGTGGAATGCGGATGTGAGTGTTGCAGGATATTTGATCGCTCCGTGGACCCTGAGATTGCGTCACCTGCTGAAATAAGCTCTTTCTAGTTGTGGTGTGGCTCAGCCTTCATGCACACCTTTAATCCCAAACAATGAAGGTAAACTTAGTTTGTAGAAGGAAGCAGCCATGTTTAAAAGTGATGTCTAATCCAGGGGCAGACAAGATGATGAATCAGAGAAAGATTTGACAGAATAGGATCTGCCAACTTATGAGAAGAGAGAGAAAAGAAAAGTTACTTAAGAGAGCAGTACAGAGAAGGGGGGCAGGGAGGGAGAGAAAGGAGGCTGTTTTACCTTGAGAATTTTACAGAGACAGGTTGAAGAGAGAACAACCTAGACGTGAGTGAAGACAGAGTGAGCCGGAGAATGAGCAGGAGCCCAAAGGTTAGAAGAGACGGCCAGAGCAAAAAGTGAGATGCTAAGAGAGAAGCTGGATTGAGTCATTTAGCATGGAGAGGAGTTTGAGGCAGAGCAGCAGAATTGACCAGCCAGTCAGAAGTCAGAGAGAACTAGAAAGGGTGATCTAACTCAGCAGTAAGTCTCAAAAGCGGAAAACATTCTGGGCCTAGATAGCACTGTACGAGGCTAGAAGCTTTCATGACCGGGTCTAGGTTAGCAGCCTTGGAGACAACAATTACATCAGGTGAATAAAAGACACATTTACAGGTGAGAAAGCTCAAAGGTGATAGAATCTCTCTCCGAAGTCCTCACCAGATCTAACATGGGGTGAGCTTTTACCTTCATTCCATTGGTCAGGTTTGCTACCTGTTCACACCTGTGTTTGCTCAGAGCCCATGAATTCTTGTCGACAAGTTTCTGCAGCTAGTTTGGGCTGATACTGAGAGTGACCATTGTCTGGAGAGATCTAAAGCCAGACCTTGGGTTATGAGAGCCAGAAAGATAACTAAGAGAGAGAGAGAGAGAGAGAGAGAGAGAGAGAGAGAGAGAGAGAGAGAGAGAGAGAGAGAGAGATTGTGCTTTTATTGACAAAACACACACACACACACACACACACCAAAACAAAAAAAAAACAAAAAAACAAAAAAACAATGATATTCATAGTAACCAAACCATGACCAATGGGAAAATGAGACCAGTGAGAACCAATGAATCAGATGGATTATTTTATGTGTATGTGTGAATGCCTGCTTGTACATATGTGTTTCATGTGTGTGCCTGGTGCCCTGACACTAGCAGAGACCATCAGATTCCTGCAGCCAGAGCTGTTTGTGGTTTTAAGCTATCATGTGGATATTGGAAGCTGAACCTGGGCCCTCTGTAAGATCTGTAAACACTCTTAACTGCTGAGTCCTATCTCTACCCCCTGCCCCCAGAAATCATTTTTGGTACAGGGGATGAAAGGTAGAGAGGAGAGTGTGCTGTTCTAGTTTCATTGTGTTTTTGTGACAAACACTGTGGTCAAAAGCAGCGTGGGGAGGGAAGAATGTATGGATTATTACAAGTCACAGGCCATTGTTGAGAGAAAGCAGGGCAGGAACGTGAAGGTAGGCTTGCTCTTCTAGCCAGCCTTATTCCTAAGCAGGGAACTTAGTCGCTGCCGGGGAAGTATAGCAGAAACGTGGGCAAATGCTGCCTTGTGACCTCTCTCATAGGCTCCTGCTCAGCGAGCTTCCTTATGGAGTCTGGGGTCACCTGTCCAGGACTGGTACCTCCCACCATGGCCTGAGCCTCCAGATGTGCCTGTAAGCTCATCTGGTCTAGACAGTACCTCAACTGAGACTCTGCTATCAGATGACTCTGGGCTAAGCTGAGTTTTGATCAGTCGGCAGTTACACTGGCTAGGACATAGTCTTTAATAGTTCCGTGGCCAGTGCCAAGCAAGAGTCAGCAGGAGGCAAGAGCAACTCCATCACGGAAGTCCGATTTACAGCGAGGAGGGTGACAGACACAGAGGTCTCCTGGGACCCTACTTTCCAGGGAGTCTGCCTGGTCCAAGATGCTTTTACAAGTTGTTCTCATCATTCTTCTGGGTCTAACCTGTGAACAATGTGTCTGACCTGTTGTTCAGACCTGTCTGGCTGCCTGTGTGCGTCAATGCAAGGATGCCGGAGTGTAGCCAGCAGGCTGCTGAGGGGAGACGGGACTCAATCCCAGGGTCTCTAGCCTGGCCAGAGTGAAAGATTCTGAGGGGGCTCTGGCCTGGCTGGAACTGCTAAAGTGTCACAGCTCTGTGAGGCGGGGTTCTCCACTGCCTTTACAGCCCAGGTGCTAATGGCAGCAGTAGAGACCAGCTGAGGCAGTCCCGGCCAGAAGCCATAGCTGGGGCCACTAATTGAATGGTGGGAAGTAGCAGCAACCAGCAGAGAACAGTAGCAGGTAGCAGAGCCAAGGTCCAGCGATGAGCGCTTTGGGGAGGGGGAGAACTCTCCCCTAGAGTGTCACAGCTCAGTAAAGCATCCACCCTCAGACGGTTCCTGGTGGCATAACTCTATTCCATGTGGATAAGGACCTTCTAAGCATTTGGAAGTAGGGTGGGAGTCAGGGGTAGATGCTTTCATTGGCCCAGTCTGAGATGTTAGGGATGCTCTATTGGCATGGGAAAGGACTTCAGGTGTTGTCACTACGTGACTGGTTGTCACAGCCCTCTCAATGTGATGTTGTGGTTACACGGTCCAGGACACGTAGAGCCTGGCAGAGAGAGAGAGAGAGAGAGAGAGAGAGAGAGAGAGAGAGAGAGAGCTGGTTCCACACATGCCGTTCTCAATTATGAGCTTTACCAGGGTTTTTGAACCTGCTTCAGCCTTACCAGTTCTTCGATCTGGTGGCATGGTCCATTTGTCCCACACAGACCCTCTGTAGAAATGATACTAGGAAGTCTCTCAGCACGTATTCATCTGGCTGAAGACGCTCCAGGTCCAAGAGTAGTCTGACAAGAGTGCTGAGTTGTTAGTTTCTCATGCCCAGGAGCCGAGATGTATCCATCTGCTTACAGGTTGTGAATATCACACCCTGGGGTGACCTAAACAACTGAAATTCAGTTCTCAGTTCTAAAGGCTGTAAGTCTAAAGCCAGGGTGCTGGGTACTGGGTGTTTGGTGCTGGGTGCTGGGTTCTAGGTGCTAGATGCAGAGTGTTGGGTGTGTTCTGGTGAGATGTTTCTTTCTGACTTGTGAACACCTGTCATCATCCTGCTATCCTGCTCTCTCTCTCTCTCTCTCTCTCTCTCTCTCTCACACACACACACACACACTCTCTCTCTCTCTATTTGCATATGTATATGTGCATGTATGCATGCATTTGCATATGTACATATGTTTGCAAGTATGCATGTGTTTGCATATGTACATGCTTATATGTGTACATGTTTGTGCATGTGTGTGCATGTATGTGTGTGTGCATGTGCACACATGCATATGTGCATTGTGCATGTGTGTATGTCTGTGAACATTACAGTGTCTCTTCTTATAAAGGGGTAGTATTATTGGATTAGGGCTACTTATTCTCCTTACCTGCCCTCCTGCAGCCTCTTTCCTAAGCACAGTCTCATTAGGCATTATGGCTTCCACTGGAGATTTGGGGAGATAGTTTTGTTTGTAACAGTTAAATGCTGCAAGTTAAAAAAAATTGCTTGAAGTATATGTATTTACAATAAACTAAGCCACACACCTTTCAAGGTATACAATTCATGAGGTTATTTTTCTAAGATGGGATATCACTATATAGTGACTGACATGAAACTCACTGTACAGATCAGACTGGCCTCAAACCCACAGAGATCTACTAGCCTCTGTCTCCCGAGAACCTGGATTAAAGGTGTAGACCTTCACACCTGGTCTCCATTCTTAAGGTTTATGTTTGTTTGTCTGTTTGTTTGTTTCTCTGTGTAACCTTGGCTGTCCTAGAACTCACTCTGTAGACCAGGCTGGCCTCAAACTCAGAAATCCACCTGCCTCTGCTTCCCAAGTACTGGGATTAAAGGCGTGCGCCACCACCGCCTGGCCCCATTCTTAAGTTTTGGTGAAGAATTTCATTGTGTAATGTGCAATCTCTACTGTGGTATGATCTAATGCAGTTCCATCGACACTGCCTTCCTAGAGTCAGTTCATGACCAGAGTCACGAACTGACCTTCTTTCTATTACTGTGGACAGAGTTGCCTTTATTTGTCTATGCCAATTATACCATGCATTGTAATGGATTCAAATGCCCACCACAAATAACTAGGCTCAACTGTTTGGACATTTGGTCTGCAGATGGTAGCACTGTTTTGGAAGGTGGTGGAACCAATGGAAGTTAGGACTAGTTAGAGGCAGTGGGTCCCTGTGGAAAGGGTCTTAAGGCTGAATACCTTACCCTGCTTTCTGTCCTCATCTCTGCCTCCTGTGCCACTGAAATGTGAGCAAACAGTCCCAGATTTCTGCTGCCACGGCCATGGGCCATTCCTGCCCCCGTGCCTTCCCCACCGTGGTGGATTGAACCTCCCCTCACACCACAGACAACTGAAAGCTTCCTCCCTCCATTCCCTTAACGGGTCTTAGGTAGTGAGAAAAGTAACATTTATGTGACCCTTTGTGGCTGCTCTTTCACTCGTGTGTGTGTGTGTGTGTGTGTGTGTGTGTGTGTGTGTGTGTGTCTTTGTCTGTGTCCCTGTATCTGTGTGTCTGTGTGTGTGTATACAAATAATCTGAAGACTGACACTTCAGATCTTTTAGTTTTGCATTGTATGCGTGTACTACAATTCATTTATTCCTGGACTCATGGATCTTAGAGAAGTTACCAGAGGCTCTTGGACATAAATGTCTAGCGGCAGCGGCATGGTTCTATGGTGAACGTGCAGTATATTTAATAAGAAAATGCACAGTGATTGTACCCGTCTAGCCATCCAGGGACTCTAGAACAACTGCATTTTCACCACAGCAGTAGCCATGTAGTGAACTATCCTTGTGGTGCATTTACTTCATTGATGACAGATAGAAAACATTTTTCATGTGATGACTGTCCATTTTTATTTCTGATATTGTGAGGTTATTAAAAATTGTATCCTGTTTTTAATTAGATGGTTTATCTTCTGATTGTCAACTTGCAGGAATGTGTGCCTGTCTACATGTGTGTCTCTGTGTGGTGTATATGTGTGTATATTTATATGTGCATCTCTCTCTCTCTCTCTCTCTGTCTGTCTCTGTCTCTCCCTCTCTCTCTTTCTCTGACAACCACTGTCCCAACAGTTGTCTCTAGTCCTGTGAGGTAAGCATATCCCAGATATATTTTCCTTCCAGTTGGTGACTTCCCTTTTTCCTTTCTTAAAGGCACTTTACAAGAACAGACTGCTAAGCTTCTGTTGGCCTCCAAAACACACTTTCTTCCTTTCTGTGGCACATTCCTTTTGTATTTTTTCCCCTAAGCAATCTTTGCCAATTCCACATTTGTAAACATCTATGTTTACTTCTAGAAGTTTCTAAGCCTTGGAGTCTTTGCTGAATTCTGTGACCCATGTGGCTAATGCTCGTGAATGGTGTAACGTAAGGTTCAGAGGTTTTACTTAGGAACTTACTTTGTTTGTCATTTGGTGTGCACAGTCAAAAGCCTTGCACCAGTGCTGACAGACTCTGTCCTCCCAGTGAGTTCCATGGAAGTGCCACTGAAGCTGGGTGGATGCGTGCGTGGTGCTGTACCTGGACAGTATAGTGTTCCATTTTCCTCCTTGTCTGTCATCAAGTCACCAGCATCTCCTTTGTTCGCTGTGGCTTTCTATTCAACCTTAGAAGCAGGCTTAATCCTTCAATTTTGTTTGCAGAATTTACTGAGTTATGATAGATCTTTTGTACTCCTACACAAGTTTCAGAACCATTTGGTCAGTTTCTAGATCGGAATGGCATTGAGTAGATCCAGCCATTTTTGTTGGTTGTCCCAGCAACAACAGTATGGCAGCCAAGGAACCCAGCGGGGCTTGGTGAGCCGGGGTTTCCCATATCTTTCAGCAAGGAGATCCGCGAAGAAAGGTTTGTGCTTTCCAACATTATCAGAAATGGTGCTTAAAATGTCAAATTCCCAGCTCCTCATTACTAGCATATAGAAAACAAGTGACCTGTGTTTATTGGCCTCGTGGTCTGAGACTTGCTGAACTCCCTTATCGGGTCTGGTGATTGTTTTGCACTCTTTAGGGGTTTCTGTGCATACAAGAGTGCTTCTGAAGAGTCCTTATCTAACCTGAGTCTCCTTTCTTTTCTTGCTTTAGTGCAGTGGTCAGACTCTCTAGTATAGGTGTGGGATGATGTACTTCTGTGTTTTGATATGAGAGGCACTGAGGAATTTTCCACTAAGGATCATACTGACTTCTCTTTCTTTTCTGATGCTGTGGATCAAATGAAAGGCCTTTACTAAATGGTTTAATGGAGATTTCTTATCTAGTCAGATGTTTTCCCTGCATTTATTAGATGCTGATAGGCGTTTTTCTTTTATTCTAGTGGACTGATGAATTACATTGCTTTATTGTAATAAAATACAGGCAATATAAGAATCACCATTTTAAAGTGTCTGATGAAATGTGCCTGACTTCACAATACTGGGCAATCACAACTCCCACCTAGTTCTAGCTGTTTTAAAATATCACTCTGAAAAGAAACCCCATGCTCCTAATTTGCAGACCTGGGCAGCTACCTGATCTACACGTCAGCATTTGTCAGTGCAGACTGGGTATTTGTGCAAACAGACCGTGCTTTGTGACTTTTTGTCTGGCTCCTTTAACTTAGGATGTCTACGAGGCCAGTTTGTGTTGCTGCTTGAATCTGCACTTCAGTACATTGTTGTTTTTTAGTTAGTCTTATCAGGATGGCCTGGAATTCATACCTCTAAGGGCGGGGTTTACAAGTTTTTAAGAGTTTTGTAGTTTTAGCTCCCAAATTTAGCATTTTTTATTTCTTACTTGTTTATGTATTTTTAAAGTTTCATACTATGTATTTTGATTATATTCATTCTCCCTCCCTCAAGCTCGTCCTGGCCCTGCCCTGCTTCCCTTTCCACACAGCTTTGTTCCTTCCCTCTCTCCTCATCAAGGTCAGTTTCTCCTGTCCACGTCTTCATGGATGAGTGGTCTATCATTGGAGCATGGTGGGCTTGCCAGGGACTATACACCTAGAGAAAATCAAATGTCTTCTCACAGCAGTAACAATTGCCAGTAGTTCCAAGGCCAAGGGTGGGATTTCATGCCTTAACTCCCGTCTGTGCTGACATTTGATCTGGCTTGTGCTTGCATACGTCTTGTGCATGCTGTCACAACTGCCGTGAGTCCATATGTGTCACTTTTCTATTGTCTCCTTCGAGTCATCCAAAGACGACTCTCATATTACATATGTCCCAATGAGTCACTTTTCTTTCAAGAATCCATGGAGGATGCATGTGTGTGTATAAGTATGAGTTGTATATGTTAGTGCATATGTGTGTGAATGTGTGAGTGCATATGTGTGTATGAGTTGTGTGCATATGACTTGTGTGTATGAATGTGTGTGTGTGTGTGTGTGTGTGTGTGAGAGAGAGAGAGAGAGAGAGAGAGAGAGAGTATATATGTATGTGTATATGAGTTGTGTGTGCATGTGTCGGGAGGTGAGCTGTGCACAGGCAGCCTGGTCCAAGGTGGAGCATCGATTTTGAACCTGGGAGACCTGGTAGGTGGGGCTTCTACGTTTACTTGCGACAGAAGGAGTTAAGTCACCACCCCCTTGGCCTCCCTTGCCCCTGTCACAGTTGCAGCCCCCACAGCTCCTGGTAGGAGAGGTGTGTGGCTATCAGTCACATAGAAGCAGCACTAAGCCTTCCCACATGTAAATAAGGTTTCCCCAAGCTCTCAGTCTAAGCCAATGAGAAGTATCTGCTGTCAAAGCCTGAATCATCCCCCCCAAATTGTATATAAATCATATTCAGAGAATTAAAGGTGTGTGAGAACTACTCCCTCATCTGAGAGCTTCTGTCACAAGAGCTGTAACACGAGAGAAGAGGTCCGCTTTGCCAAAACACCATCAGCAGCTCTGCTGCAATCCTCCCTGGCTAGGTGGCCCTTCATGGCCCACCAGACCCAAGTCAGGATGGAGCAATGCAGGTAACCAAGATGGCAGCATGGCTAAGACTGAGAGGTGGCAGCGGTGGTGGCAGCAGAAGCAACTTCCCCACCTGCTCCTCCATCCCCTCTGCCAGAACTCTCGAACCTGGCCAGCCCCCTAGACTCCCACCCCACCCTCCCAACCTCTGGGCTAACATGCATGAGTGTGTGCATATTTAAGGCATTGTTTATGCTGGCATTGTGTAGGAATATCCTCTTAGCCAAGCAATTGTAAACTTGGGGTGTTTGGCTATGCCCACTTACAAAAGATCATTCCATCTGGGCTTATGGACTGTTTACATCTCTTCCTCCATCACAGGACTCTCACCTGTGAGCTCCTACTACCTGTTGTAAGCAAACTCTGCCCTAACTACACTTGGCCTTGTGGAGTGGCTAGACTATAGAGACTGGGGAAGACTAAGAGGATGTAGGCTCTTCGCTGCATCTGCTCCCCAGGTAAAGACTTTCTAGTGTGAGCTTTTGCAGGGGAGCACCCCCATATTCCAGTAAATAACCCCTCACTTATGATCTGTAAGTAAGCCCAATAAACTCATTGGTTCCTGCAAAGTAAACTTTGGTGGGATTGTAGCTTGGTTAGTTAGTCATTGAGACCTGTGGAGGATGGGTAGGCATTGCTTGTGACTCCCTGGGAAGGAGCATTTGTAACAGCTGGTGATTTAAACAGGAATAGACTCACCGATATGAAAGCTTTGAGATCTCAGTGAGAACTGCATCGGGCCCAGCACTGGCCATATTTCTTTGTCAAAGGCTTATGTTGGGTTTTTGTAACTTCTCAAAGTGGGTGACTCAGTGCTTAGAGAAAGCAAGTAATTAGCTACACCAGGTGGGAGTTCAGGTCAATGGTAAACAGAAAAGAGGTGTTGAAAATTTTCATATCTAAAGACACAAACACAAGAGCAACTTAGAGAAATAAGGCATGCAGAGTTCAAAGCTGCTACTACGGAGCTGTTGCCACATGGTGGCTAGAATTGTAGAAATAATTTTTATTTGCTTTGTGTTTATACACTGGACTAAATTTATACTATCTCTTCTCCTCCTAATCTCCTCCCTTCCCCCAACCCCAACCCAGGCCTCTTTTTATAAAACTTTATTATCCTTAAAACACCACAGTGGATTTGTCTTCCTGGGTTTGAATCATTTATAGTAAGAAAAAAATGAAATCAAATGCTCTGCTGGGAATGTATTGCTGTTGTATATATATAAAAAAATCATATTGACTTGTGTGAGTAAACCAGTTCTCTCTGCAGACTTCCAGAGCTCAGAAAGAGCGTTTGGAGACGCCCCAAATCTACCAAGCTCTTGTCCTTTATCTGATAGTGATTCTCTGTGGAACCAGGTTTCAGGTTCAAACACAAGTTATGTCCCATAAAAATCAACTATTATATTGAATATATATGGGACTTCTGCTCCAGCCAGTGCTTTTGTTTGTAATGTCCTACTTTGGGTATAGAAATGGTTCTTAAAGAGTGATTGTGAATAAGTGGCAGTCTTGATACTCAGGTCAGAGTTAGAAGCACACATTCTCCGGTCTTGCAATCTGTGTTCTAGCAGATTGCCCACTCTGATATATGTTAAAGTTTGGTTGCCACTGGTTTGGAGAGCCCAGAAAGCTTCCTTCCATGTGACTTCATCTATTTCTGTCTATGACATGAGGTATGAAGAAGTTATCAGTCATGCCCCAGCTACTGTTGCCTTGGAGACATTTAATGATATAACACCGGAAGTGCCAAGCTGCAGAGCAAATGTCAGATTCCAAGAAGGAAGACGCTTCCTATTAGAAGGCTTCTAGGACTGCCCTAGTAGTCAAAGCCAAGAGGATTAAGATACAACAAGATCCACAGGAGGTGTCAATGCAGGGCCCTCAGGCTGAGCTGCCATCTTCCAGCACCTGGAACTGAAGTGAATGAACTGAACTGGTAATGAAGTGAAATTCCAAGGGCTTAAAAGCTGTTCTTGCAGCAAAAGTCTCAAAGGTTGACTTTAGCAATCCAAACAGGAAGCAAGAAACTAACATCCCTGGGTGGGCCTGGCTGTAGGGAAGGAAGTCTTGGCAAAGAGATGACTTTCTTCATCTCATCGGGAAAGGGTGAGTCACATACTCATTGGTTGGCTGGGAGTACCTGGAGGCTGACATGCCTCTCTGCTCTCTTCTGGTCTTTAAAACAATACTGTTTATTCTTCCTAGTTTCTAAGTTCTTCAGGCATAGCAGTAGACACAATAGACCTTCTTGATGTCTTGGTTCATAGTCTAGTCCTGTTCTGGGGACAAGTGTCAGCACTGGTATTAAGTGGACACTTCCTGGTCTCTAGACTCAAACTTCTGGACCCCACAAAATGCATATCTGGGGGAAGCACCCACTGTTTGTGTAGGTGCATTGCTTACTGGGTTCATAGCAGGTTCAACACAAGGCATGTGAGGCTCCATTTTTGTTACTTTTCAAGTATTCACTAAGTGTTGCCACCTCTAGGTCTTCATGGAAGTCTTCTATAATGCCACTTTTTCTAGTTATGCAATCCCCACTTGAGGAACCACACCCTATCTATCTTCTTGGTGACATACTCTAGTTCTTTGCACCCAAACTCATCTTTCTCTCTTGAGTTAGGGTTCTAATCTCACAGTAAGTATGAACACACTTATGTATACATTCGTGTCTTCCTGCTTGGGCTGTCAGCTGTCCTTCTTCATATCTCTTATGGTGCCCTGGGTAGTTGTAGGACTTAGTGTCCTAGGAATACAGATGAAAAAGAAGTAAAGGAAGAGTCTATTTGATTATATTTTCTGATATTCTTAGCCTGATTTCTCTTTTCTGAGAAAATATCTATAGCCAGGCCTACTTAAGGATTTATCACATGAAATCTATTTATTTATTTATTTATTATTTATTTATTTATTTATTTATTTATTATTGATAGAGCCTTACTGTGAAGCTCTAACTGGTGTGAATCTACTGCAGACACCAAGCCAGCTTTGTATTTGCAGCAATTTTCTTGCCTTTGCTCCCTAAGAGCTGCGGTTTTATGAGCATCTCAGCATTCCAGGACTCTTTGACTTATTTCGATGCTCTTAAATACCTTCACCACTCCCAGAGGATTTATTATCTTTCTAATCTTCCACCACAGTGGTCTAAATTCACGGAAATCGAGATTTGTTCCTTCTTATTTTCTGGTGCAGAGTTAGCATGTTATACACAGTAGGGTCTCAGTATTTGCTGAATGAATGGGTGATGACATGCTCTGGAGTAAATAGGGTACCGGTCAAGGTGTGTGCATCCCAGCAGGGGAGGGCCTGCTTAGAACCCTAGCCTTGTTTGCTTGCTGTTTTCTGCTTGCTTGCTTGTTTTCAAACTCTGTAGCCCAGGATGGCCTGGAGCTTACTATGTAGCATTGACTGGCCTTCAACATAAACCATTTCTCCTGCCTCGGTGTTGGGATTAACAACCGATTTGCTGATTAGTTTTCTGTCAACCTGTCGTATGTCTAGTGATCTAGAGAGAGGGAACCCAATTGAGAAAGTGCCTCCATCAGACTAGCCTGTAGGTAAGTCTGTGGGACATTTTCTTGATTAATGATTGACGGTAAGTAAGTAAGTAAGTAAGCTTACTTACTTGTGGGCGGTGCCATCCTTAGCAGGTGGTTTAAGGATTCTCTAAGAAAGCAGGCTGAGCAAGCTATGTGGAGTAAGCCAATAGGTAGTGTTTGTCCCTGGCCTCTGCTTCAGTTCTTAGCTCCAGGGTCCTGCCCTGACCTCTCTTAATAACTGACAGTGATCGAGGTGAATACAATGAAATAAGCCCTTTCTTCTCCAAGGTGGTTTTGTCATGATGTTTGACACAACAACAGACAACAAGCTAGGACACTCAAACAAACCTGGACTGCAAACCTTACTCATGAGGCATTTAGGAAATCTTACGCTTACGTGTATTGTACATTCACAAATATGCACTGACCTTGCCTTATATATTGTGCTTACCAGTAACTTTTTAATGTAAATCAAAAATGGATACCTTGGTTCAGAATGTCTAAAATCTCAAGTACTATATATGAATATTAAAGGGGCCATATTTAATGGAAAGTCAACACTTTATCACTTGGCAAACATCTTTAGGTAGACAATAAATGGATTCATCTTCTTAATGTAGATTGTCACACAGGGTGGTTCTGTAAAGGAAACAGAACATATAGGCAAGGTCTACACAGAAGGACAACTTCAGCATCTGGCACTTTGTGTCTCTTTCCGCTTCGTGTTTATCATCCCTGGCTCAGGAGTCACTGTCTGGCTGTCCAGTGTATTCATGGACTCTAGTTCCATCAAAGTTAAATGTGTCTCTGTCCCTTTGCTCATAAATGACTGATGAGTAAGTCCCTAGTCAGGGTCTAGCTAGCAGCCTTCTTTCTCCAGCATGCCTTTCTCAGTTATCACAATGTTCTTGTACTTTATTTTATTCTGTGTTGTTTCTTAAAAACCCTACATCCCTGGCTATTGTGGAAGCTCCTTTTGGAGTGGGCTCTACCCCCCCCCCCCGTTTCATTTGAATATCCTTTTATGTCTTGGACATTCTTATGAAATGTATTTACAAGACATTTGGAAATGAATGTTCCATCCTTCATAGCCTGATTGCTTGGGACCAAGAAGACCTGGAGACAAAGAGCAAAGGGATTATAGAATTCTTCCTGGGAGCTGGCCCAACCTCTCCTTCTGGTATTCTTGTTCGTGAGAAGGACAGGCCACTGTTAATACTATGAGGATGAGGGTCTGGTACTCACTGCCCTACTAGTTTGATGATGCTGACCTAAGGAAGTCAGAGATGTTAACTGACTTTCCTCCCTCATCGTCTTTGTTTTCATTTTCTACAATTGGCAAGAAAGAACTATCCTGTGGGCCAAATCCTTTCCTTAATTTCATTTGGTCTTTGGCAAAAAAAAAAAAAAAAAAAAAATTCTAAAAAGTGATGCAAGCATAATTAAATGTACAAGTTTTTTTTTTCCCTTTTTGAAAAGCTGCATCTATAAATGCACTAGCCAGGAATATCCCACCCTAAAAATGTCTGCTTATGTCTTTCTTTGTCCCTCAAGCTCTGTGTATTTTTGTGGGTCTGGTTCTGTGTTTCCCCTGTAATTATATATTTATTATTTCTCCATCTCTTTTCACATTCCTTGGGTTTCTTCTCCTACCATCTCTCTCCTGATTTTATGGGAAAATATATTTACCAATGAAAGCCTATAAAGCCTATAAATGATAATTTACCATTTTTTTTTAAAAAAGAAGACAATTAGGTAGCATTATACTAACTCATTTAGAGTGTCTTAATGCAAATTTTAGATCACATTTGGCATTCACTTATGAACCTCAATAATTACGTATAATTTTCCATATTTGTAATTGATATGTGTATATATATTGCTTTCTAATCTAATTTTCATTTAAACAGTTTTCTGGGCTGCTCCTTAAGTATTTGATGTATGGATTTTTTTTAACATTTCAACACCATAACTAGCACTGATAGAACAATCTATCTATACAGATGATTATTTCTAAAAGGAGGGTTTTCAAGTTAAACACATCCATTGACTTTAAAAACTAAAATCATAGAACATGAAATTTCCTACTTAAAACAATCACTCCGCTAATTTTGAGTTGTGACAGTTCAGAGATGAGAAGGCAAGGAAAACAATTCATTCTTTTATTTAACAGTTATTTGAGTAATGTCTTAGTTAGGGTTTTACTGCTATGAACAGACACCATGACCAAGGCAACTCTTACAAGGACAACATTTAATTGGGACTGGCTTACAAGTTCAGAGGTTCAGTCCATTATCATCAAGGTAGGAGCATGGCAGCTTCCAGGCAGGCCTGGTGCAGGAGGAGCTGAGAGTTCTACACCTTCATCTGAAGGCTACCAGGAGACTACTTACTCTTCTGAACTGGGTGGAGCTTCAACGCTTACCCTCCAAAGTGACACACTTCCTTCAACAAGGCCACACCTACTCCAACAAGGCCACACCTTCAAATAATGCCATTCCTTGGGCCAAGCATATTCTAATCACCTCAAGTACCCAGCTAGCTATATGTAAGGCACTGGTACAATAAAGGTATAAGATCAAAAAATAAATAAGAAGCTAGAAAATTCCTGCCTATGGAGAACCTAGATTCTAGTGAGAGAAGATAGACAGTAAATAGTACAAGTGAGCTAATTATCTAGTGAAATGGAAGGTACCATATGCTATGAAACAAAAAATTTGCAGGCCAAGGGGATTCAGGAGGGGCACGGACAACGAACAAAGGCTGATTAAAGTTTTAAATAGGAGTTGAGGATGGGAACGTGGAGACATGGAAACGTGGAGACATGGCCAAAGAGACTGAAGGAAGGGAGGAAGGGAGCCATGCAATTGTGGAGGTGGGTCCCTAGTGTTCTTCAGGATCCAGCTCCGATGAGTGCTAGGTCTTCTGGGAAAGCAGCATGAAGCCTGGGTGGTGGTGTTAAGAGGGAAGAGAGCCAGGTTGAGACCTCTTCCCAGTGTTTTTAGGTTCTTGTCTCCATCAAAGAAAGACTAGGAAGCAAAGACGAATGAAGAAATGGGAGGGACTTTATTATAGGCAAAGGCACTGTGCTCAAAGGTTGAGTAGAAGCAGACAGAGGTAGCACGGTGCTGTTTTGGATAGTTACTTTGAAGGTCAAACTGATGGAAGGGTGGGTTATCATAGTGAAGGTAAGGGGAAGGCAAGGCATTCCAGGTGTGGGTGTGAATTCCCCACAGCACTGCTTACACTCTTTCTGTACTCATCTGAGATATTGCTAATGTTGTGTCATCAGATACGTGATGGGCAGGCATGCATGCATACAGGTTATAGAAATGGTATTATTATGAAGCAAAGAACATTTTCATAGTCACATACATCAGCCATGTTGGGCCCAGCTAGCATGGAGCGTCTTGTGTCTTTACTGGGTCTAGGGTCTGGTATCCTGTTCTAGTAAGCTCTGAGATCAGCAGCTTCAAGCCCACCATGAGTTTGCCTCTTTCTTCTACCACATCTGTTCAGCCAACTTTAGTGGAAGCAGATAGAGAGATGGCGAGAGCTCAACCTGTGGTAGGGGGTGACCTCCTGTGGTTTCCATAGGCCTGTCTAAGGAAAGCAGCTATTACTCTTGTATGGTCCCACAAAGATGGGTGAGGGCAGGTTACACTAGATTTACTTTCTTAGAAATGGCAGGTATCAGATCAGCCCTGAACATCTGCAATGTGGAATTACCGTATTTCTGACAAATTCTTGCGGGTGATTCTGATGTGCCCTCAGGGATTGGTACTACTCTTAAAAACAAGGTCTATGATTTTAAATTAAAAATTATCTTATAAGAGGAAGAAAATTTTCTTAGCATCCTAAATGTCAGTAATTTGGAGAGGTCAGAGATTATGCAGGAAATCAAAGCCCAGAAGTCAAATGACTTCTCCAAGGTTACACAGTGTCAGGTTTCAGAGTAATCCTTTCAAATGAGTTCAGTGAACCTTCTCCGGTTGCCTAATAAATGCTGTCATCTGACCCCAATGAGGAGCACTGTTTGAACCCAGAAGTTCTGTAAGGCTGATTAGTTGATTAAATGTTTGGTTATCTAAAGATCAATCAGGCAGCGATGGTTGTTTTAACCTTTGTGGTTAAAAAGGATTCAAGATATATAAATCACATTTTCTTCTCCTTAGAGGAATTCTGGGAGATTCATCCCATTTTAGAATTGGAATGGACCTTAGTTCTTCAAGATCCTGCAGTTCTCTGGGTCATAATTTTGCAGTAAGTGCTTACTTAATATCATTATAAAACATAGAAGCCACTCTGCTGACCTTGGACATTAGATAAGTTTTTTTTGTTTCTTTTTAAGTATATATATATATATATATATATATATATATATATATATATATATATATATATATATAAAATTCAGTTAGCTTTCTTTCCATTTGCTTCTTGGACATTGTTGCTAAAATTTTCTCACTTTAATTAATTTTTTTTATAATCTTGGGTTTCCTGACCTTATTTTACAACTTGGGCATAAATGACAGCTGCAGCACCGAGTCTGAGGAGACTGTTGTCACCCTGGGTAGCACTGGTGTCCTTGCTAGGGAGTCAGTTCAGAGAGCTTGTCCTGAGGCTAGCACTCGGGGCTCAGAACTTAGCTGGGGAAGTGATTTCAGAGTCCCATTTCTTCTCCATTTATATACTCCTGTAAGTTTCAGTGATTAGCTCAAGATCTGTCCTTGTCATGGGGTCAGGTCACACATGCCCTCTGAGAACACTTGGAGATTATAGAGACAGATTAGATATTTTTTTTTCACCTATCCAGACTTGGTGGTGGAAGTTGTGGCTGCTTTGAAAATGAAATGTAAAAATGGGTATCTAAGGTGTTTTCCCTTCTGCCTCCTATCCCATGGAGAGGTCATATTCAACCAACATGAAATGTTCAATTAACCCACAATTAACGCTGTCTGGTCCTACTCATTATCTCCATTGAGGTCATCCCCCCACCCCCACCCGGGGACTTACTCATTTTTAAAAATGTTTAAGTTCAACCTAAATTTGTTTCTGGATGTCTGTGCAGCCGTGATTCATCTCCTAATCTCCCCACCTGAAGAGAGGGTATAATTTGTGTTTTTATCATAGTTTAACCTTCCAAAGCAGCACCAGGACTTTTTTCCTCAATGTGTGGCTCCATTGAGTAATCCCTTGAGGATACCCCGGACATGGCTGTGGCACGAGAATTATGTGATACTCAGTTTCCTGACGGATGATGCCCTGAGATGGGTGTGTAGGAACTACATGAATGACTAAATTGGCACCTGGGGTTGAGATGGAGATGGGAGGAGGCGGTGCTTCTTGTAATTTAGCTCTGATATTGTTTATCCCTTAGTGACTCACTAGAAGGAAGGCAGAGAGTAGACATCGGACATAGGTTTAAGTAAATGATGGTTCCTGGGTAACGCGGCTTTCTTAACTATATGAGGCCCAATCAACATGCAAGGGTACCGTGGGGGAAGCGGCCATGTGGAGGCAGAAGGACTCCGAGTTACTCCTCCACTGCTGGACATGCTCTTTCATAAGTGCTAAAGAGGTCCGCCTCATCCAAGGTCACTGGCACAGTTGGTATGGATGCCTGATCTACATGGATGTATTAAGGTCCCCTTTCCTAGCATTAGAATCCTACTCATGGTTAATCAGTTTCTCTCTAGGCTCAGACTTCACTTGCCCTCCCTCCCCCACCTTTTTTTTTGCCCTTCCCAAAATGTTGCTTCCAAGACACCAAATAAACTGATTACTTGCCAAACACTACCTCAATTTTTGTTTGTTGGGGAGCCCAGCCCACTCAGAAATCCTTTGAGCTATTTGCCTGCCCGTTAGAAAAACGGCGACATAGACTTCCCCCGGATGAGCTGGATCTGAACTTTTTTGGTGCCATGAAAGGGAAGAAAAAAGTTGCAGGTAAACCGGGATGCAAAACAAAGTGGGACAAGCGCCATCCCGTTTCTTCTCTCTGTCTGAACTTGGGATGTGGCGGCCTTTCTGTTTGGAGATCGGATCTTCAACCTGTTGGCCAAGCTGGCCTAGAACTCATGGAGATCAGACCCGCCTCAGCCAATTTTTAGAACGATAGATGTAAACTGTCATCGCTGGCGTGCATTTCAGAGGTGGAGGGATGTCTATTTTGCTTGATATGGTAGGCAGACATCTTCCTCTGACAACTCTGCCCTGATGGTGGAAGGGCGGGACGAGGAGGAGACTAAGGACATAGTTTTGAACTGGATACTTCTTTGGATTTTGCACTGAAACTTGTCCTTCTAGAACCCACAGTGAAGCCCTCCTTCAGACTACCTCACTTTCTCCCGTGGGCCACTGTGGCTGTGGCAGAAATTACTGAAGGAGACCCTAAGTAGGCAACTGGTGCCTGGGGTTCTGGGACCTGGATTTCCACCTTATGGCCACACGTAGCATCCGTCTCTAGCAGAAAAGAAAAGAAAAGAAAAAGAAAAGAAAAGAAAACAAACCAACAAACAAAACAATGGCGACAAACAAGTGAACAGAAAGCCACACGCAGACAGCTCTGTTCTTTCCCTGGCTCGTCCACGGAAATGAGGATTGTATTCCCCCGTGGGATAGCCCATCTCTTGGCATGCACTTCTGAAAGATTTGCAGACAGGGAATGGGTTTTTTCCAAAGGCTGGGCCACCACCCAGCTGAATTCTAGAATTAGTATGTGGGGGAAGGTAGGTGCTGGTGAGCTATGCAAGAATTGGGTCTCTTAACTCAAGTGTGTTGACAATCCAGTCAATGGGTTTGGTGGGCCTGAGCTATGTGCTCCCTGCTGTTTGGATAGGACATTCTGGGGACAACTCAGGGATATGTTGAAAATGTGTTTTTAAGAAGAGACTTACCCCGAAGCTCTACCTAGCTGTTCTTGGCCTGCAGCAGGGCTAGTGCAGACTAGGGGGAGAGGGGCTAGAGCACAGGGGGACCCTGTAGACAAGGAGCTTCCTAAGGGACGAGGCCTCTGGGCAGCCAAGAACTGGGAGGGCACCGAGGCGTGCTGCCAGGCACTGCGCGGCAGGGAGAAGAGTGCAGTGGGGTGGCCCTTGGGGACCCCGAGGAGGACCGAGACTGGGAGGGGACGTGCAAAGACTGAAAGTGGCAAGACTGAGCCGGCAGGCGGGCAGGCGCCCTGGCCGGAGTGTGGGGAGCTGGGCGGCGCGGGCAGAGGCGCGGGCGGAGCAGAGGGCGGAGGCGCGGGGCGCGCGTTTGGGGCGCTGCGGCGGGGAGGGTGGCGGCCGCTGGGGCGCGCGGGCCGTGTGTGCGCGCTCTGCCGCTCCGGGAGGAAGATGGCCCGGGAGGGAAAGTTGGGGTGACGCGCGCTGCCCCCGGACGCTCGCCAGGGGGGCACGGAGGTGAGCCCGACAGAGCGGTGGCCACCCAGACTGGGGGGCGCGCAGTCTGGGCACCACCGTCACCACGCCCGCCCCCTCACTGCAGGTGGCCGTGGGAGCTCCGAGTCCGAGTGGCCCGGGGGCGCGGGCGGGCGCGCGCGGGGGAGCCCGGCTGAGGGATGGGCTGCGCCCCCAGCATCCATGTCTCGCAGAGCGGTGTGATCTACTGCCGGGACTCGGATGAGTCCAACTCGCCCCGCCAGACCAGCAGCGTGTCGCAGGGCCCCACGGCGCCCCTGCACGGCCTCTTCGTGCAGACCGACGCCGCCGACGCCATGCCCCCGAGCCGCTCGGCGGGACCCCCGGGTGCTGTCCGAGTCCGCAGGTCCCGGGCTGAGCTGGGCAGCGGTAGCAGCACGGGGTCCTCGGGCCCCGCCACGACCACCTGCCGGGGCCGGAGGCGCCACTGCTGCAGCAGTGCCGAGGCCGAGACCCAGACTAGCTACACCAGCGTCAAGGTAAATGCTGGCTGTTGGGGGGTTATCCGTCCAGTCTGCCCTAGGTGGGGGGCTCATGCGGGAGTTGGGCGATCGATGGGGGGAGGGTGTTGCTAAGGTGGAGTTTACTTTTCGGTTTTTTATTGTTTTTTTTTTTTTTTGCCGGTGGTGAGGGCCCAGGGAACAGGAGATGAAAAAGACCCTGGAGGGTGCAGGGGAAGAAACCTAGGTGGTCCTGGGGTGGGGACAGGTGCAGAGAGCAGCGCAGGGGAAAGCAGTTGAGGCGGCCTGTTTCTTGTTGAGGGAGGGGAGCCTGTGGCCCAATGGATGCAGCTGGAGGGATGGGTATGCATCACCAAGAGCATGCGAGTTCCTCTGAATGAAATCTGAGCGCTGAGCTGGGTCTGTATGTGGTGCAGCACCAGCACCAGGATGTCAGAGCGCCTCAGGTTCAGATTTTTACCTGTAAGTCAGCTAGGCTGGATGGAGTTCTCTGCACAGTAGCCCAGTGCGAGGGTGGGGGGGCAATTTGTGAATGAACCAGGCTGTTTACGTTTGAAGAGCTATAGAAAGGGACTAGGGGAGAGCCAAGTGGAACCTGTTGTCACTATAGTGTTTCTCGGGGAAGACGATATCCTGGACATAATTGAGAGAACCCAGCCAGAGTTTGGAATGCCAGCAGTTTAGGGCAGCTGCCTGCCTCAGGATGGTGGTTCTGCATACATGTCTTCTGGGGTGGGGGAGGTGGTGGTGGTGGTGGGGTGGGATTGTGAGGGATTGTGGAAAAGATGGTTAAGGCAGTCTCTAAATAGTTCTTGATGAAAATCTATTCCAAGAGAGCTCATCGATATGTTTTCAAAGTACGATTACATCCAAGAGGATTTCACTGTGGCAGACTAATTGCTTTATAGCATACCCAAGAGCAATGGTACATCTCATTGTGCAGAGGAAAAATATGTCTCTAAACTCTTAATGTTAGATAGACACAGCTCTTACGTATTCAGTAGATTACCAGGGACCATTCCATGATTCCTTGACAAAGACACAATTGTAATGTCTAGTAGTAAAAATACACTCAACAGTTGACCCAGTGTGAGGATGCTTTGGGTCTTCATGGTCAACGTGCAGCCAAGACACACTGCAGGAACAGGAGGGCTAGTGGGCTGCCTGTTGATAAACTTCATTTTTGTAAAAATGGAATCTCATTTTGCTACGTAAAACTTAATCAGTGTTTATTAATGGCTGTGATGTTTCTCTAGTAATAATTGTGATCACCATTAACATGAAAATACCATTTAATACACACCTATTATGTATCAGGAATAGGTTTATTTTCTTACTTTTGACTATTAACAGTGTACCTAAAGAGTAGAGATCTGGATTCAATTAAATATTTGTTACAGAGGCATGTGGTAGGCACCAAATTTGCTTTTGTATGCTGCTTTCTGGGTCTCTTGCCAGCAGCAACATAAAGTTACTATTAGAAGAAATTTCAAGGTGCTAAGAAGGCTATATATAGTAACATTTTTAACTTGGGGTTTTGAAAGGGGTTTTGAAGGCCTGAAGCAGTGGTTAAGAACAGTGACTGCTCATGAACTCTGTGGTATTTCATTTTGGTTGCTCAAGAGAAACATATATATATATATATATATATATATATATATATATATATATATATATATCCTTTCATAGTAGCAGGGAACTCATTTTTTAATATCTGGCAACTCCAGCTACTTGGTGTTTGTTTAGTGAATGAAAAAAATAATGAATGAGACTATTTTTCTTCGTCTTAATGCCTTCCTCAAGAGGGTACTTAGAGACCAAATGGAGTAAAAACTGGTGGAGAAAATGGGTCCCGATTATTAGCAGTTACTATAAACTTGAACAAATCTCCTGCTACTTGGCTTAAGTGTTAAAAGGCTTGACCTGGGAAAGAATTTAAGTTACTTTATCAACAAGATTTCCAAACAAATGCTTGATTTATTCCAAGTCATTACTAGGAATGTTGGAAAGGAGAGTGATATTTCAGTGATTCCACATGAATATGTATGACACAAACCTCAGAGATTATACATTTGAAATTAGATCAGGTATATTTATATAAACACTATATAACGTATTATCACACAATTACTCCCCCCTCCCCCAAATACTTAATAGTATCCTGTTAGCTTTCCACTCAATGTTCTATGGCTGGTTTCAGTTGTTAAGTTTACATGTTCTGTTCCCTTACATGGATGTGATGATTGTGTAAAAAAAATTCCTTTTGCTTTTTAGAATAAAAGTTCTTTTCCCCAAGTGTGTGAGAGTCGGCAGTCATGCCAGTCCTCTTCTCTTTGTGACTGCTTGCATAGGAAAAGAAAGTCTTAGCCATTTTGGTCCCATTTATAGCACCGGGGTTTCAATGTTTATTTTTCACTCCTCTTTGTACATCAGTGATGAGCAATATCTTCATTACCCAGTTGGCTTTTGGTATTCCCCTGAGTGCAAAAAAAAGTGTGTTTGATCTCTCTCTCTTTTTCTAGCAATAATTTATTTCATTAAGCTTTTAGAATGATGAAGCATTATGATGTCAAACATGATGTCAACAGGAACCTTCTGAATACCTAATTGGCAAAAAAAGATTATAAACATTAATAATTCATATGCAGTGTAATGATATCACATGAGTTTCCATTTCTGGTAAGGAATATGTCTCTCAGTTGCTGTAAAAATGCAACTTCCTAGCAATTCATCTCTCTCTTTTGCTTGCCTTTCTAAAATAGTACTCTAACAGGAGACTCCTGCAGGATCGCACCCCCGATGGGTGCCTGTTCTGTAATTCCTGTTCAGAAATCCTCAGAGGAGACCATGGAACTGCCCTTGGGCAGGAACTAGGAATTCTTACCAATCTTTTCTGGTTCTGTCTGTTGCTGCTTGGGGCCTCCAGGACTGAGAGCCAGTCCTAGTAGTCTTTATTGATGGTACACTCAACTTTGCCCCTCCTCGGCAAAGGTGAGCTGATTGTGGATGTGGGCGGTCTCATCAAGTGGTGACCAGCCAGATGACTCTGTGCTGACAGCCACTACCTCTCCTTGTCTACCTGCTTCACCATGCTCACATAGTCCTTCCGCTGATATTTGTGGGAATCTCTCCTGTAGATGCTGGGGATTTGGGAAGCGTCCATTATGTTTAGTGAGGGAGGCCTACACAGGAGGGTGACTCTCTTCCGAAGGGGCTTGCTTAAGCCAGTCGTAGACAACTTCCACAGCATTGCTCCGTGGCATTCTAGAGTCACTGAGGATAATGCGAATGGACTGTTCATAAAAGGAAAATAAATATTTATGTGACCTCACAGTAAATAATGAGTTTTATTGGGGTGGGGGCAGGGAGAGAAGGGATTAGAACTACTTTTGATAGGAGTTCTTGTTTTTCTAAGTCTTTATTCTCAAACAAGAGTCATCTGGAGTGCTGGTTAAAGCATACAGTGGGTCTGGGCCCCACCCCAGGAGAGTCTGATTTCTTAGGACTTGGGAGGAACCTGAAGTTTCAGTGAGCTTTTAGGAGATGTCTTGTTGATGATCTGGGGACCACACTTGGAGAGCCCATGCTTTAAATAAGTGAAGTTGTCCTATGGCCCAGATAAATTATTCGCAGCCACCTATAGCAGAGCATACTGCCCTCTGGCTGTGGGCACAGCTCTCTCCATTTTAAGATGTCAGAGTTTGAATCCTCACTATTGTCTCCAAAGTGTAAGTGGGAAGAGAGCTGGAACTCGAAGCCCACTCGGGTCCCTTGAGGTTCAGTTCCCCACAGGATCATCTTGGGTGTGCATGAACCCTGGTGGTTGTCTTCCCATCACAGTTCCCTCAGCTGCCTCTGCCATGGAGGGGCCATGCCCCACACAACGGACATTTGCAAGGCAAGGGAAGATGCTGGAATCAGGTGGGATGTCGGGCAGAACAGCTACATGGTCTGTTCCTCATTCTTGGAGTTCTTGCTATTCCCTTCTTTATTCTTTTATTTCAAAATGAAGCATAGAGTTTATGGAGCTCTGGTGAGTGCTATAATTTGTATTAGTCGAACCTGGGTTTACTTTCTGCCATTTTGTATTTTTATCAAAATCCTTCCCCCTCCCAACACACAAGTTAGGGCCAGTGTTTGCTTTCTTCTTTTCCTCCAGTGCTGAGAATTGAATTTACAGTGTCTTGTATGTGAGGAAGCCTAAGGGATCCTATTTAAGTTTTTCTCCTTGCTTTGTACTGTAGTTATATTAGTTTTTAAGGACAACTAGATGATTCTTCTTTTTAACACTTTTGAATAAGACTTAAAATCAGAGCTGTACAGTGGTGGTGCATACCTTTAATCCCAGCACTTGAAAGTCAGAGGCGGAGGACTCTCTGAGTTTGAGGTCAATCTAGTCTACAAAGTGAGTTCTAGGATAGTATATAGCTATACAGAGACAACATGTCTCAAGAAACAAAAGCAAAGCAAAACATCAGCTGCACTTCAAATCAGAAAGTGACACTGCACTTAGAGGTGGTACAGTTTCTACTGACATCTCCCTTCAGTGACCACCTAATGGAGCTCTAAGGAGACAGGACACAGAGTCGAGAACAGGCTCTGTGCTACCGTGTTGGTGATGGACCAGGAATATAGAGTCTCAAGGCTGGAAAACTATCAGGGGAGGAACAGGAGGAACTTTGGGTCTGATGGATACATACAATCTAGATATTCAGGGCCTTCACAGAGATGACAGATGGGGGAATATAAGTGTTTATTTTCTGTTTTTGTGGGGATCTCGACTGGGCGTGCAGAACTCATGGCCACAGGAATTGCTACAGCCATTCCGAGGCTATAGGCCAGCACTGCACTTGGATGAGGTAAGTTAGGACAAGCCAGCCATCTCTTCCTAGCTCCCTGCTTCAGTGTTGCTCGGGCAGCAAGCAGAGCACACATAAATACTGATTTTACCAAGGAGCTGCTTCTAAGGTGTTGGCAGGAGGAAAGAGTCAACAAATGAGGCTGCAAGACCCTCAAACTAGAACAAGAGAACACTGTTACCACTGGAGAAGGATGATGGGTGATGGTTATAGAAACTTCAGGGACAAGTATAGGACAGGGAATCCCCCCAGAAGCTGTGGCCTCAAGGAGGGCTATGAGAGATGCAACTGGTGATGGATTGGCAGCCTTGGGGGGGGAGATATAGATAGAGACAGAGATAGAGAGACACAGAGAGAGACAGACACAGAGATAGACAGAGAGACAGACACATAAACACAGAGAGGCAGAGGCAGACAGAGAGAGACAGACACAAAGCCACAGAGAGACAGGCAGAGACAGAGTCAAGTGTGGCTTCATGGAATTGACTTCCCTTGCAGGGATCTCTTGGCTGTAGTAGCTCTTTCACATGCCTGTGTACCAGAGAGTACAGGAGTTTACTGGGTGGAGAGTCCCGGGGAACAGGGCAGGATAGAGAGGAGGACTGGATGAGCAGACCCTGAACATATCCCAAAGGCACCAAAAAGTGGGACCAGCTGCTCTCCTGAGCTACAGACAGAAACTCCGAGTGAGGCAGAGCCGTGTCTGAAGAGAAGTGGTTTTTTATGTGTGCCAGACTCCTTGTTTGTATTTCCTGCTTAATGACTTGTGCTGAACTCTGTCCAGTGACCCCGACTGGGACCTCTGAGTGCCACCCACCCACCCTCCCCTTCAGTTTCCCTCTTCGTGTCTCTGCTGACTCTGGTGCCCCTGCCCTCGATTGCTGTCCCTCCCCCAGGGTTTGGTGTGGGCAGACAAAGTGCTATGCCTCAGGAGACATGGAGGACCCAGCCTGGCCACTTAACCCACCCCACCCCCTGCCCCAGTTTTTACTTTTCTATACTCTGTAGATTTCTTTCCTCAGTCCCAGAAACTGAGAAAAATTTGAATTTTAATATATGTGTTCATAAGCTGGTATTTTCAGTAAAGGGTGTGTACATTTTGACCATGTTTTAAATGATTAAGATAGGTGTTGGAGTCTTTTTAATTCTTTATTTTGTGGGGCTGGAAATGGAGCCCAAGGCCTCTCACATCTTGATCAAGTGCTCTACTGCAGAGCCCCACCTACAGCTTTCTGGAGTTTGTTTTAGATTGTGGAGGGGGGAATTTGCTTTCACAGTGGGAACCTTGGTGGGTGTCATGTCATGAACAGGCAATACCTCAGCTTAAGAGCGTGCTGTGTGCTTTCCTGGAGCGCTGATGATGAATGTTTTCTCCTGTTTCCTCCCCTTCTGCGTGGACTAGCTCCTGCCGAGGAGTGCAGCTATTCTACTCACGATATGCTTAAAGAAATCAGTGAGAGCTGTGGGTTTTATTCTTAGCTAATCCATCAATGAGAGAAGGGCTGTTTTGTGTCATATTTTGTTTCCAAGGTAATACTGTAGATTTTTACAAGGTATATTAGGTGGCTGTGAAGACATTGGCTGTTAAGCCCTTGCTGTACTCTGATCCTTCCAACTACACTTTCCCCTTAATTGACTCAGAAACTACAGAGTATTATTTCCATTCTCAAAAACCAGGAAAATGGGCTGCAGGGAGAAGGCCTAGTGGCCGAGAGCGTGAACCGCTCATGCAGATGACCCAGGTTTGTTTCCCAGTGCCCATGTTTTTTTTTTTTTTCTTTTTTCTTTTTTTTTTTTTTTTTTAATGACACTCCCCCCTCCCCCTCCCCCGATCGTTTCCCTTTGTTGGGGCCTCTATTGAGCATTTACCTGGCCAAAGACCACTCCTCCCACTGATGCCCAACAAGGCCTTCCTCTGCCACATTTTTGGCTGGAACTATGTGTACCCCTTGGTTGATGGTTCAGTTCCTGGGAGTCTTGGGGTATCTGGGTGTCCGAAGTCATTGTTCTTCCCATGGGGCTGTAAACCCCTTCAGCTCCTCTGGACCACCCTCCAGATCCTCCATTGGGGCCAAGCCCAGTCTAATAGTTGGTTGCTAGTTTCTGCCTCTGTATTTGTAGGGCTCTGGCAGGGCCCCTCTGGAGACAGCCATGCTATGCTCCTTTTAGTTCACGCTTCTCATCGTAGTGTTGGGGTTTGGTGACTGTTTATAGGATGAATCCCCAGGTAAGGCAGTCTCTGGGTGGCCTTTACTTCAGACTCTGCTCCACACATTGCCTCCCTTGTTGCTCCTGTGAGTATTTTGTTCCCTTTCTCAGAGGAACCATAGCACCCTCACTTAAGTCCTCCTTCTTCTTGAGCTTCCTGCCCAGCGCCCATGTGTCAGCTCACAATGCCTTCTGGCTTCCACAGGCACCAGGGACTCATGTTCTGTGTAAACAGGCAGGCAAAACATTCATACGCATAAAAAGATCTTTGAAAATATATGGAAAATGAAGTTGTAAGAAGTGGAACAAACTGCCCAGGTTAAGACCTGGACTTGGGAGGGAAGGTGGAATCCAGCCCTGAGCTTCCAAAGCACTGATCTTTACTGCTTCTTGGTGCACCCCTAGGGGTGTAGCACGGGGCCTTTGGAGAGGCCCATAGTGGTTGATACTGTGTACATTTAATTATCTGTGGCAGAGAAGAGGGGCCCTAGAAGGTCGGCAGGGAAGCATGGGGCCTCTGGAGTGGGATTTTTCTTCATACACCTCTACAGTCACCCTTTCTAACCACTTGGCCTGGAGTGCTGTTTCAGGTTAGCGGAGCATGCATGTGTGTATGGAGGTTAGTACAGGTAGAGGATGTACATGCATGTGGAACTCATGCACCTCCATACACAGAATGTTTTCATTGAGCACAGTGATGTGCTCTACCATGATTCAATGCCACATGAAAACCACACTTTCTAGTAGATTGACTTAGCCAGTGTAGACCATCTCAACTTATGGAGACGGGCTATGAAGGAACTGGAAACCACCACTACTGGCTGATCTAGTCTGCTTTGATGGGAATTCCAAAAGAGAAGACATGAAAGAGTCCTTCCAGGTTAAAACGATGCTGGGGTGGGGCTCTTGGGTCTGCGCAGACAGAGGCTGACAGCCAGAATCACAGTGTAATCCTGAGATGGTTCAGCATGGGATTCTCTGATATCAATCTATAACCCAAAGCCTTGTTCTTGAACATCTTGAAAGAGTGTTGCTAGGTTCCATACTGCTGTTCTGTAGGTGACCTGGGATCATGTATGCTGTTTTCTTTTAGACAGGCAGAGAAAAATAACTGGGTACAGTTGCCTGTGTGAGTCACAGAGTTGAGAGAAGACCCTGGATTCTGGAAGAAGTTACAGGAAGGCACTAAGAGACTTATAAGCAACCTACTACACCAGTAGCATATAGTGACTTATTATTATTTATTTATATATTCTTTCACTAGAACCACACAAACATGGAGCTTAGGAACTAAGTTCAGATAAAATAGTGTTTGTCAATGTCAAGGCTCCTGCTGACAGAGCTCTAACCCAGAATGCTCAATGAACATAAAAACTGGTGTGTGTATATATATATATATATATTTTTTTTTTTTGAGACTTTGTTTTGTATGAAGCCAAGGCTGAGCTGGATCTTACTGTGTTGTGTAACTTGGCCCCAGGTTCCTGATCTCCCTGCTTCAGCCTTCCATGCTGGGATCACAGGCCTGTGCTACCTCACCCAGCAGAGAAGAGAAGCAGAGTTATAAAAGCCAGTGCCCAACAAGCCTGGCCTAATGGTCTTTGGGTCACGTGAGAGGCAGTCACATGACTGAGTATCTTAGTGAGAGGCCTAAGACCCTGGGTGGCTTGAGGAAAGCAAAATTCACTAGTGGCATTTTGAGCTGAGTCTCAGTTAAAACCTAGAAGCATTTTAGTACAACCAGAAGACTGTGATACTCAGAAGATGGTTGGTAAATAAAGATAGAACCAAGGTCCCAGTCCCTCTCTCTCTCTCTCTCTCTCTCTCTCTCTCTCTCTCTCTCTCTCTCTCTCTCTCTGCTGTGGGACATGTGGTAGGGAGAGAAAGCTTAGGTGGACACCATTTCCACATGATTTCCTGCTCTCTCCTTCCAAATCTGTATAGTGGGGTCGGATAAGCCAATTCCAGGCTCCATTACCTGCTGGCTTCTGAACCCGATGGTGGTTCAGAGCCACATGGAACCCAGGGTAAGTTTTCCAGTACCCAGCGACTTTCTCTAAAGTGGTCTGACCTACCGAGACCTCAAAACCTTGCGATCTGTTGCATCTAACCACGAGCCTACATATCTCCGGTTGGTCTGTTCAGTCTCACCTCCTGAAGGCTGGCGAGAAGGAATGCCACAGTGTGCTTCTTCCTGCTTCTCCACAGTTTTCATGCAGGGAAGAAGAGATGATTCCAAAGGCCAGCACATCTGTGTATCAAAGTGAGACTTGGCAACCTGAAAAGCAATCAGATCTCACTATGGGAAAGAGCTTCTAAGCTCACCTTGGTGGTTGTTAGTGGGATTCAATTCCTTGGTGACTGTTAGACAAAGGCTGGAGGCCACCCTCTGTTCTCCTTCTCCTTTGACCTCTCTAACATGGCTGGCTATCTATCTGTCTGTCTGTCTGTCCATCTATCTGTCTGTCTGTCCATCCATCCATCCATCCATCCATCCATCCATCCATCCATCCTCCATCCATCCATGGTTTTCAAGACAGGGTTTCTTTGTGTGGCTGTCCAGGCAACTCACTCTGAAGACCAGGCTGGCCTCAGACTCACAGAGACCCACCTGCTTCTGCTTCCTGAGAGCTGGAATTAAAGCCACTGCCTGGCTACACAGAAGTTCATATGACAAGGAGATCTCAAACTTCTTCTAAGGCAAATGACTGACACACCAGGAGTGGATTTTCATACAGAGGCAATGCAATATGTAGTGTTAGGTTTCTAGGTCAGTGCAGAGGGGGTATTTAACCCCTTCTGTAGCTGGGCTGCTTACATAGTATTGAGGTAGTGCTACAGTGAGAGAAAAAGAATATTGAATCAGGGCTTGTTTCTTTTTCTATGTCTGCCCTTTGGGAAACGTGGATTTAATTAGAGGGTGACGCAGGTGAGAGAGAGCCTTCAGGAGTTCCTTCGGGGAGCACTTACACGGAAGAGTTATGGGAACTGATCCTTGAGTGTGCTGGGCAAACAGAGGCCTAGCAAGTGTTACAGCCTCACGGGGCTAGGACGGACCCTGAGGCATGTGCTCCAGTGTATTGCCACGTTCAGGCTCAGCCCAGCCAGGACCCCAGGGTGGCAGCTGTCCTCTCCCTTAGGCACAAACCCTTACATCAAGGCCTGGAGAAGTGACCCCATAGGCTATCCCAGGAGCAGGCAAAGAGTCAGAGACAGCCCCACACCCACTGTTAGGAGACCCACGGAAGTCCCAAGCTAAACAACCATAGCATGTATGCAGAGGTCCCAGCACAGACCCACGCAGGCCCCATGGCTGCCCCATCAGTTTCTGTGAGTGCCTGTGAGTCCTGCTTAGTTGATTCTGTGGGCCATGTTCTGCTGGTGTCCTCAACACCCCTGGCTACTCCATTCCTTTTTTCCCCCCTTCCTTGGAGTTCCCAGAGCTCTGCCTAATGTTCAGGTCTGGGTCTCTGCATTACTATCCTCTGGTCAGTTCACTGTTTTATTTTATTTTGTTTTTTAAAGTCCTGTGCCTAATCATCTTGTTCGTTCTATGTGCCGCTACCCATATAAAGTCTGCCACTTGTAAACGGCTGCTCTCTTGTCTCTTCCTTTCCTTTCTTTTCCCCATTTGCAATCTATTTGTTTATTTTTTAAAGACTTTTTATTTATTATTTATTGGTTATTTTATTTATTTACAGTTCAAATGTTATCCCCTTCCACAAATCTTCCATCCCCTCCCTCTCCCCCTGTTTCTATGAAAGTGCTCACCCACCCACCCACTCACTCCCGCTTAACCATCCTAGCATTTCCCTACACTGGGGCATCGAGCCTCCACAGGACCAAGGGCCTCCCCTCCCACTGATGCCAGATAAGGCCATCCTCTGCCACATATGCAGCTGGAGCCATGGACCCCTCCATGTGTACTCTTTGGTTGGTGGCTTAGTCCCTGAGAGCTCTGGGGGTGGGGGTGGGGTCTGGTAGGTTGCTATTGTTGTTCTTCCTATGGGGTTGCAAACCCCATTCAGCTTCTTCAGTTCTTCCCCTAACTCCTCCATTGGGGTCCCTGTGTTCAGTCTGATCGTTGGCTGCAAGCATCCACATCTGTATTGATCAGGCTCTGGCAGAGGCTCTCAGGAGACAGCTATAACAGGTTCCTATCAGCAAGTACTTCTTGGCATCTGCAATAGTGTCTGGGTTTGGTGTCTACATGTGGGATGGATCCCCAGGTAGGGCAGTCTCTGGATGACCCTTCCTTCAGTCTCTGTTCAACTCCTTGTCCCTGTATTTCCTTTAGACAAGAGCAATTCTGGACTGAAATTTTGAGAAGGGTGGGTGGCCCTATCCCTCAACCAGGGCCATGCCTAACCTCTAGATAGGGTCTCTACAGGTTCTCTCTCCCCTTTGTGGGGTATTTCAGCTAATGTCATCCCCATGGGGTCCTGGGAGGCTCTTGCTTTCCTGGCATCTGGGACTTTCTGGTTGCTACCCTCAGTTCCCCATCCCCCATTGCTACACACCTCTGTTCAGTTTCCTGACCCTCTGCACGGCTTCCCTTCCTTCCATCCTTAGACAGGATAAAGTGTCTCCTCCCACACTTGATCCTGCCCCCTTTCCCCTCCCCCTCCTTTCTTCCTCCCAAGTCCCTCCCACCCTCTACCTCAGATGATTATTTTGTTTTCTCTTCTAAGTAGAACTGAAGCATCCTCACTTTGGGCTTCCTTCTTCCTGAGCTTCATGCAATCTATTTGTTAAGGAACTGAGATTCTTTGTCCTATAAACATTCTCCCAACCTACATTTTACTGTTGCATGCCTGAGGTGCAGCTAATGCCTTTTTTCTGCCTTCTGTATTCAGTAGGAAATGAGAGTGGGACTTAGAGGCTTAGTCTGATTATGCCTCCAGTTTTGGGAGTGGAGGTAGAGTAAAAAAAATTTTTTTTAAATTATTTTAATTTTTGAGATTACAATTCCATCATTTCTGTCTTCCATTTTCTCCCTCCAATCCTTTCTGTTTGCCCCTCTCTGCCCTCTTTCAAATTGATGGTCTCTTTTTTCATTGTTACAAGCATATATGTATATACTCATATATATTTCTAAATATAATCTACTCAGTGTATACAGTGCTACTTATATGTATGTCTTCAGGGCTGACCAGTGTCTACCACAACAAGTGGCGTGATACTCTGTGGGGAAGACTGTTTCTCCCACTCTCAGTATCCTGTAGTTGTGGATACTCTTTGAGTAGGGTTGAGGCTCCGTAGTGTGTCCTCCACTCCCTTTAGCGTGTGCGTTGCTGTTTTTTTGATCAGCTCATTTTTAGATAGTCATGTTGGTGAGACTTTATGGGCGTAGCCTCTGGCATTACGAGCAGACACAATCTCACATCGAACTTCTGGGTGTCCCTACTCTTATCATCTTTCCGACCCCTCTTCCACAGTGTCCCCGAAGGAGCCTTAAGTTCCAGAGTAGTTTTGTGGATGCATTAAATGCACATTTCCCACGACATGATGACTTTCCTCTCATCAGCACGTGCACAGGGGTGGCCTCTTCACGGATGCCGACGCTCCCCAGTCACCATTGCCTTGATGTACCAGCTGGTAGGGGCTGGTAAGACGATAATGATCCTGCTCTACCATTTCTTCTTCATTATCTGCTGGAGCAAGTCTACAAAAGAGCAACTTCCGTTCACAAGCTCATCAGTTTCCCTGGGATACAGTTTCTATAGAAAAGACATTCAAAGCCTTTTCCTGATATCTCCAGTTGTCAGACTAATGAGTTGGTTCTGTAGCAGTCTCCTAAGGTGATGAAGACTTTTTGAGTGATTATTTGTTTGCTGGGTTAGTATAATTTTGACTCCTTATGGGTTTAACACAACATATTGTGTGTTAAAGCATTGCAGTGATTAGACTTATTGGTGCCAAATGGCCGCTTTTTGTTTAAAGCAGGCTTATTCAACTTGGCGAGGAGCTTTTGTTTGAAGCAATAGTTGCAGCTAAGTTGATTACACTTTCTTCTTTAGTGACCCCTTCTCCGTGGTTGAGGGTCCACTGACCATACCAGAGGAACTACCTGGCAATCTCCTGCTGCCTCAAGGTTCCAAACATTATAGACTCATTTTCTTTCTGTTTTGTTTTGAGACAAAGTCTTAAGGAGAGCCTCGAATACAAGATAAAGCCCAGGATAGCCTTGGACTCATGGTGAACCTCCTGCCTCAGACTTCTGCTACTGGACTCCTATCACAGCACCTATTCTATAACTTATTTTGGTGGTAACTAAAGGGTAGCCTGGGGTGATGGAATGGTTTGCACTGACTGTCCGGGCCTTGAGATCCATCCATGCCTGTGTTAGTTACATTGATATTGTGATAAAATGCCATGACCAAACAAACTTATAGAAGGAAGGATTTATTTGGCTTCTGGTTCCAGAGGGTAAGAGTTCATAGGGCATGGCAGCAAGAACTGGGTTCTGAGAGTGCACATCTCCTGTGGTACATACAAATCAGAACAGATAGATGAACTGGAAACAGCTTGAGTCTACCCTTTAGTGGCATGATTCCTCCAGCAAGGCCACACCTCCTAAATTTCCTCAAACAGTACCACCAACCGGGAGGCCGAGCGTTCAACTCTATAAGCCTGTGGGGAACATTCTCAATCAAACCACCACAAATTTTATGAACCCAAACAATCTGCAAAACTCCTCCTTGTAAACTGTGAGCAATGTGTTGTTACAAGTGTGACAGAGGTACGTACAGTCCTTATAAATAGTCTAGGCTATCACGAGTGGGCCTATGGTGAAGGGTAGGAGTGGGGTACAGAAGTGAACCGTGTACCCCATGGTGTGTGTGTGTGTGTGTGTGTGTGTGTGTGTGTGTGTGAAGGTGGTGTATTGGCTGACTGGCAGGAGTTAGGAGTTAGAGGTTCAGTTCTATGGGATGAAGCCCCTTTACTGGGGGATCATGACCAACTGTGAGCTGAAGGGTAAAGGAGCAGGCAAGAGTCTGACCACAGGCCCTCTACCGAGGAGCAAGAGGCAGAATTACAGTTCCGGTTCTTAGCCAAGAGCTCACAGCTGCCAGATGCAGATAGAATCCAAGAGAACCTACTGAGAATGAGCAAGAGGTCTGGAGGCGTTGGCAGCCAAGAGCACCCTTAGGTTCTGCGGTTTGCAGGCTGCCAGGCAGGGTTTGATACCTGTGTTGATGTTCTAGAGCAGCACTGGCCCATGGAAGTGTAATTTCAGGCACAAATGAAGCCCACACAGGAAGCCTTTGAATTTTTCTATAATTTGACTTTTTTTTTCCCAAATGTAAAAGCAGATAATTATATGACTGATATATTAAGATTATTATCATATCAACATAATACAGAAATTGAGATAGTTATCATTCCTTTTTTTTTTTTAAAGAAGATTGGAATTAAGCCTTTGAAATATGGAATCTATTTTGCAATTGTAATGCATCTCAATATGCAGTAGCTGCCACCTTTGTAGTGTGTAACAGCCTTCCACATAGTTGCCACCAGGGCTTATCAATCGAACACTTCCACATTGTAACCTGACAAGAAGCAGGGAACAAAAGTTTTGCTGGGTGTTTGTGTCTTTTCCCTATCCTCCTTCTGTGGTGTTGAGACTGGAATTCCCCACACTCTGCCTTCTTGATGCCATCGCCGAGCAGGCTTCCCTTAGATTCTGTAAGGAGGTATTGCAAGAAATTAGGATGTGGGAGAAAGGGAGAGATAAAAGCAGAGGTGCCTGCTTTGTGGTAAGGGTGGGCCACACAGGGTGACAGTGTCTCTCTCCTGCTGACCATCAGTAGTGTGGCCACTCAAGGTGCGAGCAGTTCTGTGCCTGTGTACGCCACCTCTGCAGCTGTTTCGTTCCTCCAGCCCCACTCCACAGGTTGCTTCACTGTCTCTACCTCCAAGCACCTTTGCCAACATCTGTCTATGCTTTCTCCTGTCTCAGTATGTGGCAAGTGTGTCCTTGGTTTTCCCATCAGACCTCTGGGGCTTGAGGTTAGAGGGAATTAGACACCAAACTCCTGTGGACTACCTACTTAGTTCTCTGACTTGACATCTCTTCTCTCCGCTTCCTTCCTCTGCCTGAGGAAGATAAGGTCATTTAGCACACATGGTTGCTGTGTGTACAGTGTGGCTAATGTGTATACTACTACTGTTAGCTTCGAGTGGAGCTCTCTGTGTTATCAGTTATGGATAGCAACATGAGAGTCAGAATCGAAAGCTCATCAATCGATATATATATAAATCATGGAAAAGTCCAGATCTATACTCTTCTGTCTCAGAAGAATATAGTGACACTCCATATTCATGCCAGCTGACTTCCACAGCTTCAAAATCAATTCCTACGTGTATTGATACCACCTGTCCCCACCCCTGCCCCCACCCCACTCTGTGATCATTTTAAAGCTATAGCACATTACTTCAGCTTTTCAGCATGTAACCCCGAACAATACACCCATCCCTCCATTAGCAAAAAAGAAGCAATGTCTCAGTGCTGTCAAATACCAAGTCAGCGTTCACATGTTCCTAAACACCTCATTAATGTTTTCATTTTAAACAATTTTTTTTTTTGTCTGCTGGTTCTTTAGAATGAGACCCACCCACTGGAATGGGCCTGTTTCTTGAACATTTTTTCAATGTTACTCCCCCACCCCCAGTTTATTTGTTTGAAGAAACTGGGACATCCATCCAGCTGAGTTTCCCACATCCAGCAGTTTCCCACAGCCTAGTTTCCCCCTCAGCTTACATTCCTCTGTGTCATTTGCCACGTTCTGCTGGCCCTGGGTCCCTGTGTGGTCACGGTCTCCTTCAGAAGACCTATCAGATTCCAGTTTCCTTCCTTCTTTTTGAGAGCCCGTGTCACAGGCAGCTTGCGCCTACATGGACAGGCACAGCCTGCCTGGCTAGCTCTCTGGGATATGGGCGAGCATTACTGGTTATTGTCTCCATCCATTAAACCCTCAGGGTTGCAAAGTGTTTTCCTTCTGTCTTCAATACTTCTGGGATGATTCCACAAAGAGAAACTTTCCTTTCTACTGAATTTGGTTCCCTTCAGGTATAGATGGTAAGGGAAAGACTTTTGCTGCACTCTTCCACCTCCAAGGTAACCAGTGACACCTTCATCTCAAACAAACTTGATAATTTATAGGCAGGAGATGGGTCCGTGTCCCCTGCAGTCCTCGCCACCACTGATGAATACTTGTCCTCTTTGTCTCCGTGATGCCTGCGTCTTTTTCATCTTGGTGACGTTCAGTGCGTTCTAGTTCTTTAGTCTGACAAGGCGTTCCAGGCCCGGGGTGCTCATCCCTGTTTCTAATCTAGACTCAGTCACTTCTCCCCGAAACCTGAATCTTTTAACCACAAAGTAGAGTTTAGAGACATGATCTGGGGAGCAGAGGGGACTGGTCTTTGTTTTGGACTTTCTAGGTGGACATAGCCAGAAAATGAAACTTTTAAGGGTAAAATGTGTCATGGGTTTTAATTTTAAATTCAAGTTTAAGAACTAAGAAAACATTTTCGACTCCACTGAGTTGACATGTCTCCTCCTTTATTTCACCACAGCACAACCCATTCAGAGTCACTGATGCCATTGTCTGTCCTATCCTGTAAGACAGAAGTACACGTCTCTCAGATGGGCAGGGACCAACACTGTGATCAACAAGATCATGGGACACTGGTGTTGTGGTGTTGTGTTGTGTTTTGAGTGATTTTTAATGACAGGCTCATACCCCTCTATGGAGATGCAGGGAAAACATTGTGACTTTGGGTAATTTTAATAAGTTCCTTTTGTGTTTCTTTAGGGTTCTTTCTTTCATTTAGCTTCTGATCATTTTTTGAAAGATGATCTTGTGTTATAAAAATGTAAATGATTTACATGTCCCAAAGCAAAATAAAGAAAATATATTCAAAGAGGTTTAGATTTCTGTGTTCATCTCTAAGATGCTAATGCCTTCCAGGTAGCTCTGATGTTAGAGTTTATGAGGTTTACCCTGCTTGTTACCAGTAAGTGTGTTTATGACTCCTTGTTTGGTTTTTAGTAGTACTCTTATGTTGTCACTCAGCATATATTAAATGGAGATCAGCTCAGTGAAATTCAGATAGCCTGTGTCTTTCTTTTATAGCTACATAGTATAGCATATGGATAAACTGTGATTGATTCAGTAAGTCTCATTGATCTTTAGTTTTTTTTCTTTACTTTTGGGACATACATACATGGACAAGAAAGAAAGAAATTTCTCAGAAAGGACCTGTTGGCCTCCCCAGGGAATATCCTTCACTGTACCACAGAGACTCCAGTTAGGCTCTTGGTTTTCCTAGGAATTGCAAGCTTTAACACATCTTTAGTTCAAGCTTAAGCTCGAAGTCTGTAGTGGGATTCTCTGGGATCCACACTTATTCTTTTCTGTTTTCACTCAGCTGTAAACTCAGTTTCCAGGTAGCTGAGGAGTCCCTGTTTGTTTCCACCCCTTGGGAAGTTGGTGTTACCCACTTTTTATTTTCTGTGTACAAGCATTCTTCTAGTATGTGTCGCTGCCCACCCTTTGAGTTCCGGGTACCCACAGAGATCAGAAGAGGATGTCAGATCCTTTTGAAGTAGTTATGAGCAGTTGTTAGCTGCCATGTGGGTATTGGGAATCAAACTTACGTCTTCAACAGAAAAACAAGTGCCCTTCACTGCCAAGCTGTCTCTGCAGCCCACGTGTCCTGTTGGTGGTAAATGTGTTGCATACAGAAATGTTCCTTCCTAGCAATGCAGCCAAGTAGCTTGGAAGAATGGACACTGCCTTCTCATCCTTCCTCTCTGCTTACCTCAGAGTCCCATGTCCTTACACTAGCATGGACCCTGTCAGGACACAGAGTACCTCAGGAGCTCAGCACCACCTGTTGTTGTCATCATCTGTATTTGATTTATTTTATTCTAAATTGTGTGTATACCTGTAGGGTGTGAGTGTAGTCGCATGTTTATTTGCACCTGAGTGCAGGTGTCTAGCAAGTTGGTAGAAGGCCCTTGACGCCCTGGAGCTGGTGCTGGGACCTTAACACAGGACCTTTACAAGATCAATTTGTTTTCCTCTAAATTAACTAATGTGTATGTGTGTGTTCCTACATGGGTTTCTGGGTACTATATGCATACATGTTTCTGCAGTCCCCTGGAACTGAAGTTACAGACAGTTGTGAGCCACCATATGGGTGCTGGGAATTGAACTCGGTCCTCAACAGCAAATGTTCTTGACTGCTAAGCCATCTCTCCAGCTCACTACCTGCTTGCTGTTTTAAAGAACTTCCTTCGGCATTCACAAAATCCTAGAGCATGATTAATACTTCACCTTGATGTTGATCACCAAGACC